>NC_056747.1:1365641740-1365808296 GCF_019279795.1 Protopterus annectens
GGCTTCCATTAATTTTGGAGGCAAAATAAATTAAATGCATTTGGGTGTTTAAAAAGTAACACTTTAAGAATATGTACAGTCAAAAAGACTTGAAAATAGGATGAAGTTCAACTCTTTTCAGCTGATAAAGTTGTAAAAATCAGAGCCTGAAATTAAGAAAAGCCTGGCTGAGCATGAGGGTTCTCAAGAAACATGGTTTCAAAAAAGGCGTTTTTGGATGCAGAATGGAGGAGATAATACCATCCATTATAATTTTATCTAACTAAAAGTGAGTCAGAAAGTATTAAGGAATTCTGTTTTTCATTCTTCTGGCAGTAACAAAGCCAGTAGAGACTTTCAGTGAAGTCTTTTTTTTAATGTTCCAAAGATAAATGTTTGAGGGACAGAAGCCGAGGAGCTTAACTATAACAATTGGTAGTACTTTGGATTTGAGCCAGAGACTGGTGCTGAGAGATGGAGATAAGAAAAAGCAACATTTTTTAAATTAGGGAATAAATGGGAGACTAAAGCATCAGTCCCATTAGGCATAGGACTTGGCCTGTGAAATGTGGCTTTGCAGGAGGTGGCTGTGAAAGACCAGATTTTTGGTTGTGTTAAAATTGAGTGAACTGTATAAAATGTACTTCATTTCCCCATTAATGTGTAGAAGGACATTGACGGAACTGAAGCAGCTGCATCCTAATTCGTTTTTGTTAGTATAACATGTCATGATGTAAATGTTATGCTATTTTGTGAATTAGTTTTGTATCAGATGCATTTGTTTTTATTTGATAAATTTGTCCTGTATATGTAGTTTAGATAACCTCCCTTGGATGTATAGATTAATCTTTTTTAGGCTGTATAGACTGGGGATTTTTAAGCAAATATATTTGAAAAACAAGCTATAACAGTGAAAGGCATGCAAAATGGTTGCAAATGCTCTCGGTGGGAAACCAGAAATCAACAGGTGGAAGCAGTTAACCATTAAAAATCTTGACAGTGTGTTCCGATTGAAATTTCCAAAGGTTGTTTCATGCATTTGCAAAATTACTAATGTTTACCAACTTCTTTTCCTTGGAGACCATCTGTAGGTGCAAATAATTAATTGAGACTTCTCAGCCTTTATCTGCAGTACAGTGTAGTTACCATTTAAAGGTACATCTGCAAGCAATTCAGTGCTTTCCCCAGCAGCCTTAATACTTTTAATAAAATGGTGCACAGTTTAAAGGCAGACATGTGATGCTGCCCTGGCCCAGCAATCAACGAGCCTCAATCCTCACTAACACCAGGGAGGTTGTCTTCTGGAAGAGGAAAGGATAACGAAGTACTATTTCCCTTGAGTGCACACACAGACACAGAGATCACAATCAGTCTGGGGCTGGGTGATCCCTTGCTCACCAGGTTCCCAATATGACTACTCACTGCCACAGCTATAGGGTCCAGGTCTCAGCCTAATTGGGCAAGCTAGAACCTCCAGTACATTCTCTGTCCAACCAGTGCTTTGTGTCCCTGCCAAGTACCTGACAACACACACACACTTTGAGGTAAGTATTTATACAACTTCACAGACTCTCCTGGGAAAGGCTGACACAGATTCTCCAGCTGTGTCCCTTTATGCAGAGTATACGGAAGTAATTACTGCCACCACCCAGTTATCAACTACTAAAAGGCCCTTAAGGTGTCCAGTTATTACTATGCAATATTATTATCCAATGGTAGTATGACTAACGGCCAAGGCTTACTTTAGAGTGGCCTATTACAATAACCTCTATAAATATGCAGTGCACTCTAGCGCTCATCTCTACACATCAGCCACAGGTAGAAGGTTTTAAAAAAATGTAATAATAATTAAAGCACAAGACAAAACTACTACACCCACAGATATATCTAAGAGTTCAGAGATCACAAAGAAACTTAAAATTATACAGTAGGACTTGTCTGATTTCAAAGAAGAAATACCTAATTAATCTTTACTAGCTTTAACTATTCCTACAAGAAGTTACAGTGCTAGAAACTTGCATGTGAGCATAAGCAGAGTGCTAGTAAGTTGATGTCCACAGTCAAAATGCTTCCCAGTCTCTCTGAGACAGTTTATAAAGCATCACGAACAAACATGTTTCTGGGTCCTCCCCAGATTACATCATTCTGAGTTAGTTTCCATTACATAATTTCTTTGACACTTAACCTGGAGTTTTCAGGCTAATAGAAACTGCATTTTTTAGCAAGCTAACACCTGCATAGGAGAATACAACATTAAAAGGCATTTCACATATACACTGTAGCAATTAGAATGTCTTCAGCCAGCCTGACCTGAACCAACTTTAAAGATCAAAGAATGTCATAAAATCATTTCAATTTCAAAAGACAAATTTGAAAGGCTTTACTTTACAGCAAGGGGCAATGTTGTAACAGTCTTGAAGATCAAATTTTACATTGTTTTTCTTTCATTCAAAAACACAAGCCTGTATTTTACATTTATTTATACAGTTGATAGAATTGTATGTCAAATTCTATTTGACTAGGCTGGCAGCCTTCGCCCGTCTCTCCCAAATCGTCACAAGCCACACACTTTTTTTAGGGCTAAGTTAATACTTGTTGGAAACATGTAGGCAAGTTTTTCCCTCGTGCGAAATGGGGGAATAGAGATAAGAAGATAACAGCAGTTAGTGTAAGAAAGATCGCAAGCTGTAACATCCACTTTAGAGTGGGTAGCCTTAACCTTTAGAGTGGGTAATGCCTGTGGGTGCAGCGTCATTGATTTAAGGCAACTCTTTTTAAAAAGATAGACTTTATTTTTTAAATTTTGTGCATTTGTAAGTTGAGGATGGGGGTCTAAAAATCTGTTTAGTTTTTGCAGACTGTTTTGAGAATGGGTGTGAATGTGACATTAATTCAAATGGAGATGAGCAGCAGTGTGTGCAGACTAAACTGTTGTATCTTTCGGATTTTTCCCGGTTAGGGGTCGCCACACCGGAACTCCTGTCCGCTAATGATTGGCAGTAGATTTTTATGTACAGACTTGCCAGGCCTGACGCACAACCTTCAACGAAGGTACACCCATTCACGCATTTCTCCACGCAGAAGACGCTTTAGCTGCGAATCAAACAGGACGTCTTACTGTGAGGCGACAATGCTACCACAGCACCACCACTGCAGCTCAGTGTGTCCAGACTAAACTAAATGTTGGAATTGGACATTCAAAAGGATAACCATGTAAAATAAGTGGGAAGAATAGTTTTCTTTAATAATGGCTTTTTAACCATGTTATAAAATGCAAATGGCCTTATAACTATTAACCGAAAGCAAAGAGTATTAAATTGTATTAAGAAATGGTGGGTACAAATAGTGTTGCTGGAGATGCGTTGGGATAGAAATTAGCATGTGAATTTGACAAAGCATTTCAGGATGGACACTCGGCAGAAGATCAAGGGCACAGGGAAAACAAGTTGTACTGATTACTAGAGCATCTTCAGTGGTTGTAGAACATAGGAGGTAATGGCATAGTTGTGGTATTAAGGGGTTATTGGCTTGGAGGATTACACCAGCATGTATATGTTCATCTTGTTTCACTGTTGCAGTCATTACACTTGGGTTATCCTGCTGGCAGGCTACCCACTGTCTGCCTGAATTCCAAAGTTCTGGTCCGGTGTCAGTTGCTGTCGCCTCTTCCCTGACATCAGTGCACCAGGGGTATAAAAGTTGCAGCCGACGCCTTTTTCTCTAGTCTTTTTTTGCCGCGCGGTGCCCGAAGCAAAAGCAGTTTGCAAATGCTGGTCGGCTGACTCCTGAGATTTTCGAAATTGAATTTCAGATCCGAAGTGTTCAATAAAGCTAAGTACCCCGTTGGGGAAACTTTTTTTTTTTCCTGCTCCAGGCCGATGTCAGAAAAAGGTAATTGTATTTCTTGTTGGAAGCAAATACCTCATAAGGATTTTCATTCTTACTGTATTCCTTGCCTAGGCCCTGACCACGACGTTGCTAGTTGTCGGTTTTGTGCTAGATTTAACCAACACACTAAGCGTCAGTATGATTTTGCTTTTCATTTGGCCGAAGGTTTAACTATATAATGCCATCGGAACAGCCGACTACCGGAGTTCATAAAAAAAACGCAAGGAAAAAGAAAGACAGGCATTAGAGGTCCAAAACCGACAAAGCCTCTTCTAGGCCAGTCGCCGGTTTACCGCTTCTCAGTGAGGCACTTTCGCAGCCCCTGACACCCGCTACCTCAGAGCCACAGGCTGCCTCCGACTCTGACTCCCACGTGAAGACAACTAAGCCCCTGGATACTCAAGGTATTGGACCTTTGGAAACTAATCCCTCAGATGGGTCCGGAGCTGCTGAGCAGGCATCGGCTTCTGAGGGTGTTTTCAGACTACTCGGCTTTATATCAAGCCAACTTCAGCATCCAAGACAAAGACTAAGACTGTTTTAAAGACAAGGAAACAAGTACAGCATTCTCCAGGACAGTCTTCCATGCCTAAGAAACAGATGCTCAGGATGGCCGAAGACCTAATTACTTTGATCAGGGGTTCCCATCCCCCTCCTAAGAAGAAGCCTAGGCAAGACACTGAATATGATTCCTCTGATAAGCTTTCCATTTCCTCTGACTCCTCTTCAGAACAGGGATACTCTCTTCCTCCCTGTGAGGATTCTGATGCTGAAGAATCTATCCCTTTAGCTTCTCTTCCTGAGGATTACTCCTGTGGGGAAACCCTGCATACCATGAGGGAGCATTTCCATTGGGAGAGCCAAGGTTACTCAGATCCTAAGAAAAGGCTCCAAGACTTTCTTGTACTACATCAGCACAGACCTCTTGCTATTCCACCTATCCCAGACATTGTAGATGTATTTTCAGAGTCCGGCCTGTCTCCTGACTCTCTACCTCCTGCACCTGTTAAGCCAGACAGATACTACAGGGTTCCAGATTCTCATAAATTTCTATAGAAAATCCCTGCTGCTGACCCAGAAACTATTTCTCAGGGTCCCAAAGGGGTCAAGGCTGCTACTGCAAAAAACCCTGTCCCCTCCGATAGAGATTCTAGGGCACTGGACTGATGGGGGGAAAAATGTTTACACTTCTGCTACCTTGGCTGTAAGGGCTTTAAATTGTCATTTTCATATGCTTAAATATCAGCAATACTTAATGTCTCTGCTAAAACAGACAATGTTGACAAATCCTGATTGTTCTGAAAACAAGGAAATGCAGTATTTATTGCATGCAGCTGAACAAGTGGGAAAACATACTTTGCAATGTGGTTATGATTCACTGGAGGCCTCTTGCAGGGCCGCTGTAACAGGTTCTGTCATTTAGAAAGCATGCTTGGTTAAAGGAACAGACTCTGCCTGGTCATGTTAAAGCAAAATTATTAGATGCTGCATTACAGCATGATAATTTGTTTGGTGTTAAGGCAGAAGAGGTGTTGAAGAAAATGGAGGATAAAGCAAAATCTATGCAGACAGTGAAGGATTTCTTACAGGTACAGCCACTCAGATTTAGCAGGAACTGGCCTAAGAATTGGTCCTTTACCGTGTCAGGCCACAAAGAGGCAGATATAGATGCCCTAGAGGCAGAAAACAGTCCCAGGGCTCATACAGGCCCAAACAATGGGGCACTTCTCTAAAAGCTTATAAGACAAATCACAGCCATATAGGAAATGGTCCCAATGACTTCCCTCTGCCAATGCCAAACCTTTATCTTTTGGCAGCACCCTTAGGGGGAAAGTTAGCACTTTTTTCACAAAATTGGTACATTATCACCCAGGACAAATGGGTCTTAAATATCACACCCTTCCAAAGGCAAAAGGTATGCCAGACCTGCCACACAATCAATGGGCAGAGGTACAAAAACAAGTTTATCTCTCATGGACATGAGGGCTATTCAGCCAGTGCCACAACAGGAGAAGGGACAAGGATTTTACTCAAGACTTTTGTTAGTACCAAGAAAGGACAAAGCATGGAGACAGTTCTGGACCTGTCTATTCTTAAAACTTTTCTGGACGTTCCGAAATTCACAATGTTGACTGCAGCAGCTTCTGCCCATTCTGGGCAATAAGTCTTGGCTTGCAACTTTGGACCTCAGAGGCATACCTGCATGTCCCAATCAGACAATCTTGCAAAAGATACCTCAGATTCATAGCTGGCTCAATGCATTACCAATTTTCTGCACTGCCCTTTGGCTTATCTACTGCGCACAGGGTGTTCACAAAATGCTCGACTCCAGTAATTGCATTTTGCAGACAAAGAGGAATTCAAATATATCCCTACTTGGACGACTGCCTTATTCAAGCAGAGACCAAAGACATTCTTCTAAAGCATCTGGCGTTTGTGAAAAGATTACTAATTTGCCTAGGGTACACAGTAAACGAGAAGAAATCAAAACTAGTACCCTCTCAAGAGATAATTTTCCTGGGTGCAAGCTTAAATACAGCTGCCCAGATGGCTTCTCACGCCAGACAAAGGCAACTGACTTATTTCGAAAGCATGGCAACAAAGACGCAGTTATCTGCATAAAAATTTCTGCAGGCTCTGGGCTACTTGGCCTCCTGCAGTCTGCTAATTCCATATGCAAGACTGCATATGAGGAAACTACAATGGTAGCTAAAGTGTTTGGACTCAACATTGCCACAGCCTGGAATCATTTATTTCAGTCATTCCCTGCCTGCAGCTGGAGTTTCGATGGGCACAGGCGTGTCACCACAACAAGGGGCAGCCATTCACTATACCCACAGCCAGGCAAACATTAACAACGGATGCACCAGATTATGCCTGGGGGGCCCACATGGCAGGAAAAGGTATTCAGGGCACATGGCCCCCAAGCCAAAGGCATCTTCACATCAATCAAAAAGAGATGCTAGCTGTACAAAATGCTCTGACAGCCTTCAAGGACCTACTTCATCCAGGACAACTGCTGATAGACGGACAACACCACAGTTAAGTGGTACATCAGCAGGGGGGCACACATTCCTACCCTCTCTGCAGACAAGCCATGATTTTGTGGAACACAGCATTGACTTACCAAGTACACCTGCAAGCACAATTCCTGCCAGGAAAAACAAATGCTCTGGCAGATGAACTAAGCAGAAACCTCATGGATCCTCAAGAGTGGAGACTAGATCCACAAATCTTCAGCATAACAAGGAAATGGGGATGTCCAGACATAGATCTTTTTGCCTCCCCTCACAACTGACTTCAGAGATTCTGTACAAGGACTTATCACAAACAAGCATGGAAAGTGGATGCTTTGTCATTCAGCTGGAACAACCTTACAGTATATGCGATTCCTCCTCTGCCTCTCCTCCGCAAGGTACTCCTAAAGGTCAGACAAGAGAAGCCACGAATGATAGTGATTGCCCCAGATTGGCCACGCCAACACTGGTACCAAATCCTAAGAAGCTTGTCTCAAGGCCCAGCCTGGACATTGCCTCAAATTCCTCACTTACTGACCCAACAAAACAATCCGATCATGCACAGCCAACTCAGAACCCTAAATCTAGCTGCATGGCGGATAGTGTAATCATTCAGAATACACCTCTTTCTAAAGCAGTTATGAATGTTATTTTGGAGGTCAGGATGCCCAGCACCAGAAAATCTTATGCAGAAAAATGGAAGAGATTCTGTGCTTGGAACCAGGCACAAGGAACCGACACGCTTGTTCCAAATATTCCTCAGATTTTACAATATCTAACAGATGCTGGACAAAGGCCTTTCCTTCTCAATTAAGATCCATGCCTCTGCCATTTCAGCTCATTACAATACAGACCCACCTATTTTTTCACATCCATTGTTTAGGCAGTTCCTCAGGGGGGCCAAAAACATAAGACCTCCAAGGAGAGCACCAATGCCTGCATGGGACCTCAATTTTGTCTTGGAAAAACTCACACTGCCTCCTTTTGAGCCAGCTTATACAGCTGAGATAAAATTCTTATGGAAAACAGCTCTACTCCTGGCAATAACGTCAGCAAGAAGAGTCTCAGAGTTGCAGGCATTAATGGCTGTGGAACCTTTTATTATCTTCCATCCAGACAGGGTTTATTTAAGGACAAACCCAACATTTATGCCTAAGGTAGTGTCCAGTGTGGCTCTTGACCAAACCATTCATTTGCCTATCTTTTACCCAAACCCATGGAATTAAGGGTGAGACTTCTGCATTCTTTGGACGTACACCGACAGCTACACTTCTATTTGGACAAAACCAAAGCTTTCAGCAAAACTGAGCAACCTTTAGTGGCATATGCTGCAGGATCGCAAGGAAAGGCCATCTCAAAGCAGACTATTTTAAAGTGGATAGGACACCGCATTCGTTTCTGCTACTCTGGCAAATCAGTGCCTCAGGGCATTAGACCACATTCTGCCAGGGCAGCAGCTAACTCAGCAGCCTTCCTCAGAGGAGTACCAACCAAGGATATTTTGGAGGCTGCAATTTGGACTTCAGTGCACACTTTACTAAGCACTACCACTTACCTCTTTACTCTAAATCCAGAGCAGGCTTTGCCTCTGCAGTTCTGCAGGGCCTTATAGCCACTCCAAATTCTATTTAGACCCAGCCACCCAACCTTTGCTTTGGGATTCAAACCAAGTGTAATGACTGCAGCAGTGAAACACTATGAACAATAGTACAGTTGTGTACCTACCATAAATGTAGATGTTAGAGTGTATTCACTTTTGCAGTCCAGGTTACCCACCCACCATCCCCCTTTCTTTGCTCGGACTTTATCTGTACTTCTCTATCCTATACAACCTATGTGGTTTATTTGCTTGTAGATCAAGGTATTGTTTATTTTAGTACATGCTTTTTAAGCAATGTATTTTAGCCTTCCCATGTGAGAGTGTTCAATCTCGCCGTTTGTTCTTGCACACGGGTTCGGTGCCGATCCTCGGCTCCGAGTCGGCCGCATAGCAAAGCTCTGCATCTTAGAGAAGCTCGAGACCAGGCTATATCCCACAATCCTCCCTGCCATTACTCAGATTTAGTTTGCCGCTGCAACGGGTCACATCGTTGAGAGCTCGGACTAGAGAAAACTGTTATTGACAGATAAGATAGTTATTTTTTGTTAAAAGTTCTTATAGTTCTATTTCTTATAGTTCTTATAGTTATTGAAAATTTAGTTTCTGATACTATAGTGTGTGTGTGTGTAGTGTAGTTAGTTTTTTTTATAGGTTTCCTTTTGGGGCCTACCTTTCTATAACCTATAGCTATATTTTTTCCTCTAAATTATAGCTAGTGTTAAATTTTCTCCTTTTTACAGTGATTGTTTTTTGCTTATGTCTGAGAAAGCTAAGTCTGGTTTTAAAAGGTGTCAGTGTGGGCAGAAAATGTCCATCACTGACAACCACACTTCCTGCGTCTACTGTCTTGGCCCTCTCCACTTGCAAAGGATTGCTCTATTTGCCATTCCTTCAGTGGGAGGGTCATGACAGATAGACGCAGGAAACTTATAGACAGGGGACTTCTTAAGCCTGCTTTCCAGGAGGCCTTGGACAAGTCTGACCAGGCTTCTAAGTCCTCGAAGGGGTCGAAGATGTCGGAGCCCATGTCATCGGTTCAGAGTTAATCTTCTAAAGTTCGTTCGCCGGTTCCACAGACTTCGGGGCTGAGCGTCGAATGTTTATCTCACTGAGCCCCAGGTCTTGGAACCAGTGTTGGAGCTACCGCCACCTTCCATTCTTCGGTCGGTGCCATCTTCGGCCCCTTCGACCCGATCTTCCAGACTGTTATCCGATACTGATGTGTATCGTGTCATGCAGAAACTTATGTAGAACATGACCCTTTCCAAGTTGATTGCAGTTTCCTCCCAATTGGTGTCGAAACTAGAAGGCCTTCCCTTATCTCCAACAGGTCCTCCTTCGAGACCCATCCAGTCTTCGGAGCCGGAAGAGGATGAGCCGATGATAGTGGAGCCCTTGGTGCCGAAACCGTCCATTGCACGATCGACACCATTGACCTCTACTCCATTGGAACCTATAGGTGAGTCGCGGAGACTACGATCTTTCCTTGGTTCCGGGACCGAGAGTCGTACTGACCTTTTGGTGCAGACTCTCCCTCTTGGGGCCTCGGCGCAGATTGGCTCTGCTCCGTCCTCAGGGTCGAGACCCATGGGCCCGTGTCTGGGATTCTTCCATGTTCTTCGGAACTGGGGGAGTCCTCGACCCGAGGTTCAGGGGGTTTTGACCTTATGAGGAAGGTTTTGTCTACACACGCAACCACTTCATCGGAGGCGTCTTCTCCCTCCCCTAAGGAGCCGCTCTCTGTTTCTGTTCCCATGACACATTCAAAGCGTGGAGCACCATTGTCTCAGCCATCCCTAGAGGGTGCCCCCCCTGTTCCTCGGAAGCCTCACCGGAATCCCCCCTCTGATGAGGTTCCGAGGAAAAGATTGTGCAAGAGGAGGCACTTGGATTCCCCACAGGAATCTCTAACTTCTGACACTGACTTGGATGAGTCAGAGGGGTCCCCAAAATCCCCCTCCGAGGATGTCTCATTTGCGAACATCTTGGAGATTTTAAAACAGAGGGGTGATTGGCAGTCCCTAGCCCCCACTGAGAACGAGTCGGTGTTGCTGAAGGCTTTTGGTGCTCAACCTTCTACCTCCTGGGTTACTCCGCCCTTCTATGAGTTAATAGATTTGATTGCTCGAAGGGCGTGGGAGACACCGGACACAGTGGAACCGGTCCCTCGAAAACCAAGCAAATTTATTATCACTCCCCAGGACAAGACTTCTCACCAAAGGAGTTCCGGTTGACGCTATGGTGGTGGCTGCAGCCACTAAAAAGGAGATGTCGGAGTCTTCCTTTTCTGTTCATCCTCCTAATAAGGATTCTAGGACTATGGACTGATATGGGACGCGCGTTTTTAGTTCAGCGACTTTTTCCATGCGTTCGCTAAACTATTTGACACATTTTACACGTGTACAGAGTGATCTCCTCAAGGAGCTGGGAGATGCCCTCCAGGGTAACACAGATGCTGCTGTTTCAGATAAGGTAACAGCACAGCTTAACACCCTTACCTCCATAGTGAACTCGTCCATGAGGCTTATCTCATATGCGGCTGAAGGGTCGAGTAGAGCCGCAGCTTCAGCGATTGCTCTACGAAGACAATCCTGGATGCGGCTGTGCTCATTTGCGGAAGCCTTCAAGTCTTCCTTCGCCAACGCCCCCTTTGATGGTGCCATTCTTTTTGGGCCAAAAGTGAAAGACATTAACTCTGTGTGAGCAAGAAGGAAAGACTCTGCTGTCGGAGTCCGTTTTTCCGTTCCATCTAGACCGTACCCCAAAGGGCAACGAGGTGGAAAAATGTGGTTCCGTAAAACTCCGGGATCTTTCCAGGCCACACAGTGACCCCCCCCCCCAGAGGCAGAGGGGGGGCAGACATGGAAGACGTCACCCCGGCGGCAGAGGGGGTCCGCAGAACCAAGGCGACAGGGATCCTATCCCTGGTAAGCCTTTCCAGCACTCCTGAATGGGGGCCCGACTGTCCTGCTCTGGAGGCAGTCGGGGGTCGCTTGGCTTTATACCCACAGGCCTGGTCTCACCTCAGACTCCTGTGTAAAAAGCATTGTAACCAGAGGATACAAAATCTCCTTTGTCAACTCCACCCCAACAAAGGTTTCCAGATGTGCCACCCCGTCTGCGAGGCCCAGCAGCAATAGAAATTTCAAAGCTGCTCAAAAAGTCATTCAGCCAGTCCCGGCGGACCAAAAAGGATCCAGAACTTACTCAAGGTTCTTTTTAGTTCCAAAAAAGTCAGGGGACTGGAGACCCATTTTGGATCTCAGCAATCTCAATACCTTCGTGAAGAAGGAAAAGTTCCGGATGGTCACGCTTCAATCGATCCTTCCATTTTTGCATAAGGAAGACTGGATGTGCTCGATCTCAAGGACGCGTAGTACCACATCAAGATGGCCAGACTGTCCAGAGATCACCTGCTTTTCCGGCTGGGAGCCAGTCATTTTCAATTTTGAGCCCTGCCCTTTGGGCTCACTTCAGCCCCCAGGGTATTCACCAAATGCATGGCAGTGGTAGCGTCTCACTTGAGATGTCTAGGATTCCGGGTGTTTCCCTATCTGGACGACTGGCTCCTCACCGCCACCACCGAGCGTCACCTCATGCAAGCCAGAGACTCTACAGTCAACCTTTGTTCCCACCTAGGGATTTCCATAAACTTCGAAAAATCTGCCTTACTGCCCTCACAGCATATTTCATTCATCGGAGCAGACCTAGATATGCGCTTAACACTGGTAATGCTCCCTCAAGTAAGGGCTTCATCCCTCAAGGAACAGTTTCTTCTACTGCAATGCAGGAAAGCCCCGGCCAAATTGGTGTTGAAGGTTTTGGGACTCATGGCAGCGTCCCTGATTGCAGTTCCTATGGGGAGATTGCCATGAGGCTCCTCCAATGGCTGCTGTTCACGCAGTGGTCGATCCAGCAGTTACCCCTAATGCACGAGATTCTGATAACAGATTCTTGCAAGCGAGACCTCTCATGGTGGTTGTCTAGTCAGGATCTCTCACTATGGGTCGTCCATTTGTTCTACCGAATCAGACGGCCACGATAACCACGGATGCTTTTCTGATAGGGTGGGGGGGACTTTTTCAGGGAAGAACAGTCCAAGGGGAATGGACCAACATGGAGTACAACTTGCACATAAATGTTCTGGAAATGAGGGCGGTGGTGTTGGCGTTGCAACACTTTCAAACCCTCCTACCTCTAGGAACAGTAGCAGTTCAGGCAGACATGTCTGTAGTCTGGTACATAAACAAACAAGGGGGAACCAGATCTTACCCATTATGCAGAGAGGCCATGAGAATTTGGCAATGGGCAGAGTCCACGGGTCGCTTTCTGATAGCAACGCACATCCCGGGGTCATCCAACGTCATTGCGGACAGGTTGAGCAGAGCCATCCTGTTACCTCATGAGTGGTCCCTCAAACTACAGGTGGCAGAATTTTCTGCAAATGGGGCCAGCCTTGCTGCGATCTATTCGCCTCCCCGATGAATACCAAATGCAGAAGCTATTTTGCCCTTCTACCCCCTCCAGGGGATGTCCCCAGGGACGCACTGATACACGATTGGCCCCCGGGTCCCCTATATGCATTTCCACCTACCCCCTTGATTCCCAAATTTCTTTAGAAAGTCATGAACCTGGAAAGGACAATTATACTCATAGCCCCATTCTGGCCTCGACAGATATGGTTCCCCTTTCTTCGAGCCCATCAAACAGAGGAAACGTGGATCCTGGACCCAGTACCAGATCTACTGACACATTCGTCGGGAGTTCCTCACCCGTCGCTTCTGTCCCTGAAACTAGCAGCTTGGCTGCTCCACTTCCCCGCCTAGCCAGGTCTGATCTGCTTTCTCTGACAGTTCAATGCATTTTGGTTGCCTCTCATAAGGCTTCCACTACAAAACTCTACAGGAGTAAATGGAAACGCTTTGTGTACTGGGCATCTAGCCAACACTTGGACCCCCTGGTTGTTCCTTTACATAAAGTTCTAGAATTTCTATCCATCCTTTTCCACGAAGGAGCCTCTACTTCCACACTAAGAGTACAGTTGGCGGCCATATCCAATTTCCATGTTGGTGAGGACGGTTCTTCTATTATGTTCCACAGGCTTTGTAAGGCTTTTATGAAAGGTTCCTTCCATCTTCGACCGCCCGTCAGAGACCCTTTATTCCCATGGAATTTAAATTTGTTATTGTCGCAACTAATGTTGCCACCCTTCGAACCAGCCTCTTCTTGCCTCCTGAAGTTTTTGTCGTGGAAGACTCTTTTTCTTGTAGCGGTTACTTCAGCTCGGAGAGTGTCAGAGCTGCAAGCACTATCAATTAAACCACCTTACTTAATTTTCCACCCAGATAGTTTCCTTACGAACAAACCTGTCTTTCCTTCCTAAGGTATGTTCTGTCATAAATATTAATCAGTCCATTGAACTCCCTACTTTCTTCAAAAACCATACCAGCAAGTTGGAATATATGCTGCACAAGTTAGATGTCCACAGACAGCTAAGATTTTATTTGGACAGGACTAAGGATTACAGAAAAACAGATCAACTTTTTGTTGCATTTGCAGACGATAAAAAGGGCATGGCAATTACAAAACATACGCTTTCTAAATGGCTTACTGATTGTATAGCCTTTGTGCATTCTAAGTCTAATCAGGCCTTGCCCACCAAACCTAAGGGCCATTCTACTAGATCCATTTCCACTTCCTTGGCTCATGCAGCTTGCCTGCCTTTGGACACTATTTGTGCTGCAGCCACGTGGTCTAAGCCACATACTTTCATCGCTCATTATAGAGTTGACAAAACCTCCAAAGACAGGACATCTTTTGGTTCCACTGTGCTCAGGAACGTTCTTCCATGAGTCACTCAGGGTGACGGAGCTAGGGACGCTACCCGTGTGTAAGAACAAATGGCAAGATTGAACACTCTCAATAAAGAAGTTATGTTCTTACCATAACGTTCCATGTGGAGTGTTCATCTCGCCTTTGTTCTTACATTTCCCCCCCTTCCCTCCTTCACGTGTTTGGAAGAACGAGTAGGACTAGAGTCTGGTCCACATATCTTTACCTCTTCTGGGTATATTGCTTCTTACCTCATGGGGTATATTTCGTTAACCTTTAGTTAATTTGTCAGTGAGATAGTGTCTCTGAATTTTTGTGGCGGTATGTAGCCTTAGCACCTCAGGTTTATTGTTAGTCTGGTTTGCTTGCATACTAGATCTGAGTAATGGCAGGGAGGATTGTGGGATATAGCCTGGTCTCGAGCTTCTCTAAGATGCAGAGCTTTGCTATGCGGCCGACTCGGAGCCGAGGATCGGCTCCGAACCAGTGTGTATGAACAAAGGCGAGATGAACACTCCACATGGAACGTTATGGTAAGAACATAACTTCTTTTTTTGGTGGCACCTGACATCTGTGGCAAGAAAAACAGAAGAAAATGGAGTCTGCTGCGTCTTTTATACCCCTGGCGCACTGACCTCAGGAAAGAGGCAACAGCAACCAACGCCGGACCAGGACTTTAGAATTCATGCTGACTGCGGGTAGACTGCTAGCAGGATAACCCAAGTGTAATGACTGCAACAGTGAATACACTTGAACATTTACATTTATCGTAGGTACACAACTGTACTTTTTGTATTCCCCAAAAAGAAGAATTAAAGTTGCAAGTTTACTCTGAAATCCTGCCACCTTTACAAGCTGGAAAATTAATCCCCACATTTTTCTTGATTTTCCATAATTAGTAAAAAGTGAAAACGTTTAATACTGTTCAGCTACTAGAGTAAAGTGATAAGTTTATCTGGAAGAAAACTACTCTGGATTATTTTGCAAGCTTGTAGTGGTGCAAGGGTACAAGTGTTGAGTGTGTGTGAAACGCCTGAAATGGTCAGGTGGTCCTATCCATGAAATCTGAGCACAGGAACACCATTTGTTCATCAAATCCCTGTTGCCTCTATAAATATGGATGCATCCTTTATTGCTGTGTCGGGGGTGGGTGCTATCTAGACAGACATCCAGGGCATGTGTGGACCCTATAGGAGGCAAAGTCCTGTATTGGTGTTTTGGTGATGAGAGCAGTCTTCGTAGTGCTGAAGACATTTCAGGACATACCCAAGGTGGGATGTATATCCTTTCTTAAAACACAGCAGTTGTATGGGACATAAGCACGGAAGAACCTCTGCAGAGAAGCAATGAGGGTACAGGAATGGGCCACAACATGACATCACTTTGTCATAGCAATGTGTATATTGGGACTTTCCAACATAATTGCAAGCAGGTTTCAAATGTTTGCTGAACACAGAAGTGGTCTTTTGGCAATGTAGTAACTTTAAGGATTTTTCTGCAGGTTGGGGACAGCCTGCTGTAATTTCTTACTACCAAATGGGACTTAACTCCCTTGGCTCCCAGGAGGATCAGCCCCCACCAGATGTAATTTCCCATGTTTGGCCCCAGGATTCTGTTTTCTCCTTATTTCTGCTCATAACCAAGTTTCTCCAGAAAGTTGAAATTTGCATAGTTAACATGCAAATAGTCACATTATGGGCAGTCATATTTGGTTCCTTTACTGTGACTTCTGAAGGGACCACCACCTCATATGCTTTCCCTACTGTCCAGACGGTCTTACTTGGGCATTCAGGTGTGTTCAAGAAGTAGATCTAGACTGAAGGTACACTTTGTCAGGGCTCACAGTATATCCACTTTCTTTCTACAAAGCTTTCCAGTTGAAATTGCTGCAGCTGCCACATGGACTGCCTTGCCTACCTTTGCCAAACATTACAGCCTGGATGTTCTCTTCGGGGCTCATGCTTTCTCTGGGTCCTTCATACTCAAAGGTGTGTGATCTTGGGCTGCTCTGGGTCTGCTAGAGATTCTGTCCAGCAATTCCAGTATCTGGAGAGGACCATACTAGATGCTTAACTACTTACCTGAACATAAAAGTTGGCTGGTATGTCTGGACACCATTTAGCATCCCGTGAGATTTTCTTGAAAAAAGCCTCTATTGTTGTATCGAAGAACCTCTGCAGAGAAGCAATGAGGGTACAGGAATGGGCCACAACATGACATCACTTTGTCATAGCAATGTGTATATTGGGACTTTCAACATAATTGCAAGCAGGTTTCAAATGTTTGCTGAACACAGAAGTGGTCTTTTTGGCAATGTAGTAACTTTAAGGATTTTTCTGCAGGTTGGGGACAGCCTGCTGTAATTTCTTACTACCAAATGGGACTTAACTCCCTTGGCTCCCAGGAGGATCAGCCTCACCAGATGTAATTTCCATGTTTGGCCCCAGGATTCTGTTTTCTCCTTATTTCTGCTCATAACCAAGTTTCTCCAGAAAGTTGAAATTTGCATAGTTAACATGCAAATAGTCACATTATGGGCAGTCATATTTGGTTCCTTTACTGTGACTTCTGGAAGGACCACCACCTCATATGCTTTCCCTACTGTCCAGACGGTCTTACTTGGGCATTCAGGTGTGTTCAAGAAGTAGATCTAGACTGAAGGTACACTTTGTCAGGGCTCACAGTATATCCACTTTCTTTCTACAAAGCTTTCCAGTTGAAATTGCTGCAGCTGCCACATGGACTGCCTTGCCTACCTTTGCCAAACATTACAGCCTGGATGTTCTCTTCGGGGCTCATGCTTTCTCTGGGTCCTTCATACTCAAAGGTGTGTGATCTTGGGCTGCTCTGGGTCTGCTAGAGATTCTGTCCAGCAATTCCAGTATCTGGAGAGGACCATACTAGATGCTTAACTACTTACCTGAACATAAAAGTTGGCTGGTATGTCTGGACACCATTTAACTCGCCCACTTACCCGTTCCAGATTGTCTCATGTGGGATATATAAATGTCCTCCTATTGTTCGTTGAAGTATTGCTGACATAAGGGAGTTGCATGCCAATGTGATCCTACATCTGCCAGTATACCCAAGTCTTTTATTACCTAAGGTGCGCGGTACATCTGTGGGCCATCAGTAGAAGTCAGCCCCTCTAACCACCCCTACCCACACAGATCATACACACAAATGCCTCAGACTTGGGCTGGGGAGCAACTCTGGGCCATCAAAAAGTGCAGGGTCTGTGGCCAGAGCCATATAAACAAGAGTGCATTAGTGTTTGAGAGATGAGGGTCGTTCTCCTGGCCCTTCGTGCCTTCCAACCATACCTACAGCAAGGTCCACTAAAGATTTGCACAGACAATATCACAGATGTTCTTTGTGTTTCACTGTTGCAGCCATCACCTGTGGGTTATCACTGCTGCGATAGCCCTTGGCCGGCCGAATACCAGAGTCTATGTTTTTGTGTACCAGCTGCTGTCGCCTGTAGTCTGTCAGGTCGTCAGTACTATAAAGCAAGGCAGCTGACATTACATCAGTCTTTCTTGCCATGGAGCCTGTAGCAGAAGTCTAACTTCAGCAGAAAACGTTTAAAGCTAAGTACCCCATTGGGGGACCCTTTCTTCTTGCTCTAACCAATGTTCGAAAGAGTTCACAATTGTCTCGCCTGTGGAAAGCAGATCCCACACAAACTTTCTTTCGTACTGCATCACTTGTTTAGGCCCAGACCATGATGTCCCTCATTGCTGGTTCTGTGCTGTCTAATGCGAGAACCATTCACTGTAGAGCTCCTTTTTGTTTTGTTTGTTTTGTTTGGCTTGTTTGGCTTGTTTGGCTTGTTTGGCTTGTTTGGCTTGTTTGGCTTGTTTGGCTTGTTTGGCTTGTTTGGCTTGTTTGGCTTGTTTGGCTTGTTTGGCTTGTTTGGCTTGTTTGTTTGGCTTGTTTGTTTGGCTTGTTTGTTTGGCTTGTTTGTTTGGCTTGTTTGTTTGGCTTGTTTGTTTGGCTTGTTTGTTTGGCTTGTTTGTTTGGCTTATTTGTTTGTCTTGTTTGTTTGGCTTGTTTGTTTGGCTTGTTTGTTTGGCTTGTTTGTTTGGCTTGTTTGTTTGGCTTGTTTGTTTGGCTTGTTTGTTTGGCTTGTTTGTTTGGCTTGTTTGTTTGGCTTGTTTGTTTGGCTTGTTTGTTTGGCTATTTTTGCTTTCAGTCTTTTAATTCTGATATGGCATCAGTCAGCCAACAATCTGACTATTTTATTCCGATAAAACGTAAAGATGGAGACAGGCCACACAAGGCTAAGCCTTCCAATGGCTTTACCGTTAAGCAAGTCGTTATGTCTCAGTGAGGTGCCTTCGCAACCCCTGATGTCCTACTCGCTTTCTACACAGACCTCTTCCGAGACCCTTTCAGAATCTGGTATGCTGCAGAAATCCACTTAGTCTTCTGAGCCTTTGGCTGTCTCTGCTTTGGTTGGGTCCGGAGCCGTGACGTGGGCACCGGCTTCCGAGGTGGCCTCGCTACCGATTCTAGGCAAAAACAGACTTCTGACTACCGTTTTTGAGACCAACGGATTCTCTCGAGCCTTGAAGCCAGGACACTCCTACAATATCTGCTACTAGCCACCATCTTGCTACTGCTCCCCACCTCAAACTCAAATGCTTAAAATGGTAGAGGATCTCATCTCCCTTATCTGAGGTACTCAAGCCCCCACCCCAAAAACAAAAAGGCTTAATTCTCCAGTAGTTATGACAGACTGAGTCTGAGGAATCTGATTATTCTGTCTTTGTAGAGGAACAGCAGCCCTGAACTGTATGAGGATTCAGATGCTGAGGAATCCATCCCCTCTGTCTCCCCTCCAGAGGACCTTTCCTTCGAGGAAACCCTTCACTCCTTCAGGGAGCATTTTCAGTGGGAATCTCAGGGCTACCCACAGTCAGAGAAATGACTAGGAGAGTTTCTGGACCTGCCCCAGCACAGACCCCAGGCCATCCCTCCTATTTTAGAAGTGGTAGAGGTTTTCCTTGAATCCAGCTTAGCCCTTGAAGCCCTGCCCTCCTGCTCCAGCTGAACCTGACCGGTATGAGGTTATTAGCCTGAGACCCAAAGGAGCCAAGACTAGTCCTCTCAAGAATCCTCTTCCTTCTGACAAAGACTCCAGAGCTCTGGACAGATGGGGTAAGAAAGTATACACCTCTGCAGCCTTATCTATCATAGCATTCAGTTGTCAGTTCCAAATGTTAAAATATCAACAACACACCTTCTAACAAATACAGCAGAAGATTGCTGCATCTCCTGATGGTGCTAACTCAAAATAGCTTGCAGAATTGCGTCACTCTGCTGGTCAAGTGACCAGGCAGTCCTTACAATGTGGATTTGACACTCTAGAAGCCCCTAGCAAGGCAGCAGTGACAGGATCGGTTATTAGAAGACATGCATGGCTGAAGGAACACACCCTCTACCTGATAATTTAAAGTCTAAACTTATTGATGCACCCCTAGATAAGGAACGCTTGTTTGGGGCAAAAGCAGAAGAGGTGCTTAAAAAGATGGAAGACTAAGCAAAATCTGTGCAAACAGTAAAATATTTCTTTCATATTCAACCACCTAGATTCAGCAGAAGCTTCCTTCTAAGCACTGGGCCTTTCCTGCACCCAGCAGACAGGGCCAAAGTAAGCCCTGCAGGGACGGGACATCAATGCCCCCCTATTGCAGGGCCAGCAAAGAAGCAAACAGTGGACCACTTTCGCCAATAAGGCAGGGAGTTCTAAGCCGAGCTTCTATAGTAAATACTCTGACTCTCCCTCCCCCCTCTGCCCTCCTTTCACTAGTCTAAAACTAGGAGGAAGGCTCACCCTCTTCAAGGACAATAGGGTCTCTATAACCAAGGACCAGTGGTTATTAAAAATCCTTTGAGGGCTACAGATTCTCCTTCAGCAAACTCCCAATTCCAAAAGGGTTCCCAGACCTCCCCCCAAACCAGTGGGCAGAAGCATTAAAACAAGTAAAAACTAATATCCCAAGGGGCAGTAGAACCTGTCCCTTCGGATCAAACAGGAAAAGCTTTTTACTCCAAACTATTCCTTGTTCCCAGAACAGAGGGCACTTGACACCGCATTCTGAATCTTTCCAAACTGAACACCTCCTTGATGGTCCCCAGATTTAAAATGCTAACCTTGCAGCAGCTCCTGCCTATGCTCACACAAAATGCCTGGCTGGTGACACTAGACCTAAAAGATGCCTACCTCCACATCCCCATCTGGGAATCATGCAGAAATTACTGCGTTTCAGAGCAGGCTATCAGCACCTTCAGTTTTTGGCACTGCCCTTTGGCTTATCTACTGCTCCCAGAGTATTCACCTAATGCTTGGCCCCAGCTATAGCATTCTCCAGGCAGAGAAATATACAGATTTACCCTTACCTGGACGACTGCCTCATTCAGGCGAACAGCAAAGGAAAGTTGCTCTAGGATCTTCTTTGTCAAAAAAACTCCTAACTTCCCTAGGGTTCACAATCAATGAGAAAAAATAAAAGCAAAACCCTACCAGGAGCATTGTTTTCCTGGGAGCTGTGCTAGAGACAGAAACCGTAATGGCCTTCTTATCCCCAGGAAAGCAGAGCTTCCTGCCTCTCACTTCACCCAGCTGGCCTCCAGAAGTACTTCACCATGAGGAAGGTCCTCAAGCTCTGGGATACCTGGCATCTTGCATCCTTCTCATACCTCTCGCCAGGCTGCGCATGAGAAAGCTCCAGTGGAACTTTAAAGAACCTTTGGTTTCAGCACTCTGTCCCTAGAGACCAATCTCCCACTGATTCTTTGCATAAAAGATGGATTTCTCTGGTGGGCAGAGGCCTGTGCCATGAACAAGGGTCTTCCCTTCATCCTCCAGCCTTCCAGTCAGACCATAACCACAGACTCCTCAGACATAGCTTGGGGTCCTCACCTAGCAGGCAGGTGTACCTAAGGGCTTTGGAATGCCCAGCAACTTCACTTGCACATCAACTAGAAAGAGCATTTTGCACCATCATTTCTAACTTCCTTCCAACCCCATCTTAGGCCAGGGGTCCTCCTTATGAAAATAGACACCGCCACAGTAATACGGTACATCAACAAGCAGGGGGCACCCAATCTTACCCCCTGTGCAGGTTAGCCATGAGTGTATGGCTTAGTCACCTCTATGGTGCTACACCTGATAGCCAAATACTTACTGGGGATCAGCAACACACTGGCAGACCACCTAAGCAGAAACTTACTGGACCCCCACGAATGGCAGCTCCACAGAGAAATCTTTCTGCAAATCACCCAAGAGTGGGGGACCCCAGAGGTGGACCTGTTTGCCTCGCACTTCAACCACTAGCTGCACAAGTTTTGTACCAGGGAGTATCACCCCCAGAGCATAGAAGGTGGTTGCCTTGACCTTTCCCTGGAGGTCCCTCTTTGTGTACGCATACCCTCCTCTGCCTCTTATTCCCAAGGTTTTGATCCAAATAAGAGAGGAGAGACAAAAGGCCATCCTCTTTGCTCCAGATTGGCCCAGACAGCATTGGTACTCATTAGTACGCAGTCTGACCTTACAGCCTCCAAAGCTGCTTCCCCTAAAGTCAGACCTGCTGCAGGAGAGGGGCAAGGTACTGCACCCAGACTTAGACTCTCAAACTTTCAGCATGGCTCATACACACAACTAGCAAGAAGTCACGGTTAAGCAAACAGGTCCTGGATATCATCTCAGAGGCCAGAAGGCCCAGCACAAGAAAATCTTATGCAGGAAAGTGTAAAAGATTCTGCTCCTGGAAACCATCAAAAGGGGGGGCAGTGCCTCCCAACCTTCCATCCCTCTCATCCTATATTACTTAGAGTTGGTCAATAGTGGCCTCTCCTTCTCTATTAAAATCCATGCCTGGGCCATTTCTGCCCATTATGATTCTGATCCACCCCTCTTCTCTCCCCCTTTGATTAAAGCAGTTCCTCAGAGGGGCTTCTAATATCAGGCCTCCCAGAAGGCCTCCTACTCCCTGGGACCTGAATTATGTGCTAGAGAAACTAACCTTAACTTCTTTTGAACCTGCTGCTTCACCAAAATTGAAATACCTCTCCTAGAAGACTGCCTTCCTACTAGCTATCACCTCAGCCAGAAGGGTCTCAGAACTTCAAGCTTTCATGGCTGTCGCCCTTCATGATTTTCTATGCAGACAGTTTCCTTGAGGACTAATCCCTCCTTTATGCCCAAGTTGTTATCTGAAGTGACCCTTAACCAGGCTATACAGCTTCCCACCTTCTTTTCCCAACCCTCAAAACAAGAGGGAAAGAATTCTACACTCACTAGACATGCACATACAACTCTGATACTATCTGGACCACACTAAATCATTCAGAAGAACTGATCAGCTTCTTGTATGCTTTGCTCCGGGGGCAGAGGGGGAAGCCCATCTCCCAACAAACTATTTCCAGATGGATTTTACTGTGTCCGTTTTTGCTAAAGATTACATAGGAAACCCACCCCTAAGTCTGTCTGTACCCAGTCCACTAGGGCAACCTTCACTTCCGCTGCCTTCCTCAGAGGAGTACCTACCAGGGACATTTTGGAAGTGGCCAACTGGACCTTTGTCCATACCTTTGCGAAGCATTACCACCTGCCTGTCTTTTCTTAATCTAGGGCAGAGGTTGCCTCTGCAGGGCTTCCTGACCCATACCTAGGACTCTACCTATCCTTCCACCCTTTACCTCAGCTTTGTGAGTTCTCCCCACAGGTGAAGACTACAACAGTGAAACAAGAAGAACATAGTATAGTTGTTTACACTTACATAAATGTAGATGTTAGAGTGTATTCACTGTTGCAGTCTTCGTTTCCCTCCCTCCAGCCCCCTTTTCACTTCTTCCCTTAAAGGGATACTTTCTTCCCAAAGTAGCCACCAGGGCCACTTCTCTTTCTTTTCCCTTGTGCTTCTGACGAGTTAGAGCATGAAAAACTGGTGTAATGACGTCGGCTGCCTTGCTTTATAGTACTGACGACCAGATGTCCGACTACAGGCGACAGCAGCCAGCGCACAAAAACATTGACTTTGGTATTCTGGCCAGCCAAGGGCTACCACAGCAGGGATAAACCCACAGGTGATGACTGCAACAGTGAATACACTCCAACATCTACATTTATGTTAAGTGTACACAACTGTACTTTCTGTGGTGTCTCAAACAGGGAGGGACCAAGTCTTTCCTTACTTTGCAGACTAGCTCTCCTAGTATGGGAGTTGGCCACCTCACAGGGAGTGATCCTGCAAGCAATCTACCTTCCCTCTCTACACAACTCCCTGGCAGACTACCTTAGCAGAACAGTCACAAACAACCAGGAATGGATGCTTCACAGGGATGTCTTCCTGGATCTGGTCCACCAGAGAGGTACATTTCAAATAGACCTGTTTGCTGCCTCCAACAGGCAACTTCCTGGATTCTGCACCAGGATGCTACATCCTCAGGCATTGGCAACAGATGCTTTCTCAATCTCTTAGAAGGGGAAGCTTCTCTATGCACCCCCCCTTCCCAGATTGTGCTGCCAAAGCTTTCACCGTTTTAACTTCTGACTCTCACCTCCCAGGTTACCAGGCACTCAAAGTGCAGTTAGAATACTGCTGAAGCATCAGCTAGGTCAGTATCATCAGCAGCTGTCTTAAAGTACTTCTTGCTATGCCTCCAGCCCCTTCCAGATGATTTCAAGGCAAAGGTGATCGATGCCCCCCTGGACAAGCATCACTTTGGTGCAAAAGTGGCTGACTTGTTTGTTTCAGCAAAAGGGGAAAGAAATGCAAGATTTGAAACACCTGCTAGTCTCCCCTATTCCTAAATTTCAAAAAAACTACCCAGCTAAAACACAGTCCATTGGAAAACATTCTCGCCCTGCTGCTCCCTCAAGATCTATAAAACCTATCAAAAAGCAACCCCCCCTCCAGCTAGAGCTACACCATCCTCTAGCCAGAGGCTGCCCTTTCAAGACAGGGCAGGTAGCATCTGACTACCTGCAACCTTACAACCCCCCTCCTCTTGCCTCTCTCCCCCTCTGTCAGTATGCCTCATTGCATTCCTGTCGACATCCATCACCTCAGACAGATGGGTCATTTCAGTCCTTCAAAATGGGTATTTCATGACTTTGCTTATATCCCCAAAGTGAAAAGGCATCCCACAATCTCCAAAACAGCTATCCAGTGCTGCAAACACTGCTGGCTTAAGGCACCATTGAACCAGTGCCCTCCCCCCTCCCCGCAGCAAAAGGAAGAAGTTTCTATTTCAGGATTTTCTTTGTTCCAAGAAAAGACAGTCTTTGGAGACCGCTTCTGTATCTCTATCTCAACCTGTTCCTAAAGGTTCCAACTTTTAGGATGTTGACCCTACCAATCCTTTCCCCTTCTGATCCCCCAGGGGTTTATGGCCACCTTAGATATAAAGGATGCCTATTTTCACATCCCTATAAAGCCCACTTTCAGAAAATACCTGAGGTTCTTGGTGGGCCCTTATCACTTTCAATTCTCTGCCTTGCCCTGTGGGTTTTCCACTGCACTCAGGGTTTTCACCAAATGTTTGGCTCCAGTGCTTGCCTTCTGCAGGAGAAAGGGAATCCAGATATTCCCTTATCTGTATGACCTGCTGATACAGACAGACAACAAGGAGACCCTCCTGCAGCATATAGGTTCATAGATTAGTACTAAGCTAACTGCCCTTGTGGGCCATTTTAAGCCTAGCCAGTTACTCCATGTGAGAATCAAACCCTGTACCTTGTAAGGTCAACACGTTAACCATTATGCCAACCTCTCGCCCTTGTTTCCTTCCTACAGTCTCTGGGATTCCAGATAAATTTCCCAAAATCCCACCTGGAAACCTACTGAAGACATTGTCTTCTTGGGGTGCAGAATTTGGACAGAGGTCATGAAAACCTACCTTCCCCTTTAAAAGGTGGAAAACGTGACAGAACACCTACCTCTGGTCCTTCAATCTACAGAATTGACAGCAAGGTGTAGTACCTCATGCTCCTGGGCTACATGGCAGCCACTGTCCAGCCTGGACCCAACACCTCCCACCCCTTGGAGTACAGGGTTCCCTTTCTACCATGCTTCAAGCTAGAAATCCAGAGGTGGTTGACAAGTCAGCCTTAACCCAGGTCTTCCCTTCGAATCACCCCTACCCACACAGATGCCACAGACTTGGTCTGGGGAGCAACTTTGGGCCATCAAAACGTGCAGGGTCTGTGGCCAGAGCCACACAAACAAGAACACATCAATGTTGAAGAGATGAGGGCAATTCTTCTGGCCCTTCGAGCCTTCCAATCATATCTACAGCAAGGTCCACTAAATATTTTCACAGCCAATACCACAGTTCTGTCGTATCTCAACAAAGAGGGACCAAGTCTTACTTTGCAGACTAGCTCTCCTAGTTAGGGAATTGGCCACATCACAGGGAGTGACCCTGCAGTCAGTCTACTTTCCCTGTCTACACAACTCCCAGGCAGATCACCTTAGCAGTTCTGTCACAAACAACCATGAATGGATGCTTCACAGGGCTGTCTTCCTGGATCTGGTCCACCCGTGGGGTACACCTCAAATAGACCTGTTTGCCTCCTCCATCAACAAGCAACTTCCTGGATTCTGCACCAGGATACTACATCCACAGGCATTGGCAACGGATGCTTTCTCAATCTTTTGGAAGGGGAAGTTTCTCTATGCACCTCCCCCTTTCCCACTCATCCAGAGGGTCCTGCTGAAAATCCAGCAAGACGGACCAAAAATCTTGTTGTTGACTCCCTACTGGCTAAGACAGCATTGGTTCCCCCTACTCTTATAACTATCCAAGGGAAATCGCCACAAGTTACTTCTCAGAGTGGGCCTTCTCACACAGCACAAGGTATCCCAACAGTGGCAGTTACTGCGCCTCTAGGCAAAAGCTCACCCTGCACCTCACCCTGTGGCTGATAGGATTCTGACTCCCTTCAGACACATTTACAGTGAGGACTTTCTCACTTTCCTTCAGGAGGCCAGGAAACCAAATATAAGAAAATCTTACCTTTGAAAAGTGGAAGAGCTTTTCTATATGGTGTCACAAAAGATAGTTGGACCCGCTTGCTAGCAAGACTCCTCTAGTTTATCTTAACTGTGTGTGCTACTGCAGACAGGATTGGCCTATTCCTCCATTAAAGTCCACTTGTCTGCTATTTCAGCATGCCTTCCTCTGGACCCCCCCCCCCCCTCTAGCATCCAGACTACCAGCTAAGCTTTTTCTCAAAGGGAGTCTTCACCTGAGGCCCCCCAGGAAACCATATTCACCCCCATGGGACCTTAATTATGTTTTGGAAAAACTTGTGCTTCCTCCATTTGAGCCAGCAGACAAAGCTGCTCTAAAAATACTGTACATGGAAAACTGTACTACTTGTGGCCTTGACCTAAGCCAGAAGATTATCAGAGCTGTGCCCTCTTGGCTATTCCACCTTTCCTAGTTTTCCACAATGACAGGGTTTTTTTTTTTTTTTTTTTTTTTTTTTTAAGAACTATCCCTTCATTCATGCCGAAGGTGGTGAATGACCTGTCCCTGAATTAAGCCATCCACCTGCTACCTTCTTCCCTAACCCACAGGGGGGGCAGTGAGAGAGCACTTCACTCTCTGGATGTTCACATATAACTAAGGTTTTGTCTGCATAAAATCAAACCCTATCAGGCAGGTTGATCAACTCTGTCCTTCCACCCCAGAGCCCTAGGAAAGGCAGTAACCAAACATTCTCTACCTAGATTTCAAAGCTGTCAACTTCTGCTACAAATACCATGGGAAATAGCACACTCCACCAGAGGTATGCCTTTTATCAGGAGCCTTTTTCAAGGGTCTGGATACCTCTACCATTCTTGAAGCAGCCACTTGGTCATCAGTGCACACCTTCACCAAACATTACAAGTTAGACCACATTTCCAGAGCCAGGATGGGTGTAGCCAGGGCTATCCTTCACGGATTCCTGGAGACCACAGCCCCCTCCTTCACAGTGAGCTTTGGCACTCACCCATATGCTGAATACTGCAACATGGGAATAGAAGGACATAGAAAATGTGTAAAATCATACCATAACCATAGATGTTCTTCTCTTCCATGTTGCAGTATTCTTTCCCATCCTCCTTCCCCTCCTGTTAGGCTGCATTTCCCTTTCTGGGTGGCAAGGACTGGCATTGCCTTTAATAAGACTGCTTCCGACTGGGGCTTGCTGTTCTGAGGGCTGGTGCATGCAGAAGTTGCTTTTATGGCTCACATTCCTTGAGCCATGTCAGACAGTGACTGAAAACTTTTGTATACTGGCCGGACTTTCCCGAAGCAAGAGGAGTAAATCCATATGTTGAATACTGCAACATGGAAGAGGACATCTATGGTTATGGTAAGATTTTATACAACTTTTCTTTCTCCTGGGATTTCCTGCTTTGGAAGCACTAGCCAGGCTGAATATCAAATATTTAAAATGTCACCCTATTCATATGCTGCTGTATTCGTAACACAAGGGGAGTCTGCCTCTGGTTGAGACTGGTACGTCCGGCCATTTTACAAAAGGTAGATGCTGCCGCTAGAGTGCGTGTGATGTCCCGCGTCCCTCTCTGTGGATGTTGGTCATAAACAGATGGGTACAAAACGGACCTTCCTCAGAACTTTTCTGCCGCCTGTGACTGCCACCTCCAGTCGTCGCTCCTTAGGATAAGTGATCCTGTGTGAAGCTCTCATCTTATCCAACTTCAGATAAGTACCCCATAAGGGATTTTGATTATCCTTTGCTTCTATTGCAAGGTTTTTCATATCTGGTAGAAAGGGCAAGTATAGGTGTGGAAAGCAAATTTCACAAATGTATGCACGAGCTCTGTCTTTTTTGCTTAGGCCAGGAACAAGACCACACTACTTGTACTGTTTGCCAGGCCTTTGTTCCCAAAACCTTCAGGAGTTGTTTAGCTGCCTAAAAACTTTAGAAAACCAGCGTTTGACGCACTAGCCAGGCTGAATATCAAGTATTTAAATTCTCTTTTTCTAGGCCTGGCAGATGCCCTTAGTGTTAATACAGCAGGGTATAAGGTTCATTGACAAGTGCCAAATTTTCAGTTCTTTCTGCCTGTCTGAGCCCACATGTACTTTGCTGACCTATGTTCTGAATTTAGACTAACCAACAACAATGTGAAGTCCCCTGTGAAGAGCAGTAATCTTTTCCTAGGTCTAAATTGTGTTAAATGTCAGTTGCCAAGTCAAGTGTTTGCCTGGAGTATTAAAAAGAAATAAGTCATTGGGGCTTCCATGTTCTCTCTCACCTGGAGCACAACACGCCTGTCTGTCCTCAGTGTGTTCACTTTAATTCCAAAATTGTGAAATATTGCGAAGTATATGGCTGAATCCTTAAAAAAAAAAAAAAAAAAATTTTAGATGAGGATTAGGGAGCATTGGTGGCCTTCATGTGTTATGGCATGTCTTGGTCAAGCTGAGCCTTGTTTCTTATAAGAAGCAGCAGCATCTGAAGACACACTGGGCACCAGGCAATTTGTCGTCTGGCGGTCTACCAAGGATTGAATCTTTGAAAGAGAGACTGATGTTATTAGTGTTTCACTGTTGCAGTCATCGCGTTTGGGTTATCTGCTTGCAGTAGCCCTCAGTTGGCCTGATTAACAAAGTCTTGGGTCTTGCGTCGGTTGCTGTCTCATCTTCCATGACGTCAGGTAGTCAGGGGAATAAAGCATGCAGCAGACTCCATTACATTAGTCTTACTTGCCATGTGGTGCCCGAAGCAGAAGCAGTTCGCAAGTGCCGGTCGGCCGAATCCTGAAAATTTTGTGTTGGTTTCAGAACCAAAGTCTTAAACTAAAGCTAAGTACCCCATTGGGGAAACTTTTTCCTTGCTCTTAACTGATGTCAGTAAAAGTCAATTGTATTTCTTGTGGAAAGCAAATGCCTCCTAAAGATTTTAATTCGTACTGTATTCCTTGCCTAGGCCCTGACCACGACGTACCTCGCTGTCAGTTTTGTGCCTTATTTACGCAAAGAACTATTCGTCTGTATATTTACGCTTCTAAATATTTTGGTACTTAGTTCAATTATCCAGATATGTCTTCGGTTAGCCATCAGACTACTGAAATTCCGCAAAGATAAAGACAGGCCGCCTAGATCCAAAGCTGGCAACCACGCTTCTTAGTTAGTCGCCAGTTCACCAGTACTCTGGCTCTTTTGCTGCCCATGATACCAGCTACTTCAGATTCGCAGGCTTCTACTGAGACCCATTCAGAGTCCAGTATGCCGTGAGATGCTTCAACTGTGGAACCTGCGGACGTCTCTACCTTGGATGGGTGCGGAGCCGCTGTGCAGGCACCGGCTTCTTAGGGTGTATTCAGACCTACCGATATTCATATTAAACTGTAAACTTCATTTCCTACTAAAACTACCAAGTTTCTCAGGCCCAGAGTTTGACGTCCAAACTGCATGCTCAAGCTCTCATGCTGCAAAAACAAATGCTTAGAATGGCTGAAGACCTTATTACTCTAATTAGGGGAAGCCAACCTTCACCTGCCAAAAGACAAAATTGAATTTCCTTCTGATTCTACAGACCAGGAGTCTGATTACTCCTGACCCTTCTGATTACCAGGACTTACCCTTATCTACCTATGAGGATTCAGATGCAGAGGAATCCATTCCCTTTTCCTCTCCTCCAAAGGATTTCTCCTGTGGTGAAACCTTACATACCTTAAGAGCGCATTTCCGTTGAGAATGCCAGGACTATCCTCAGTCCAAAAAGAGACTAGAGGAATTTTTAGATTTGCCTTGGCTCAGGCCTCTAGCAATAACCCTTGTCCTGGATATTGTATGTCTTCTTGGAGTCCAGTCTTACTCCTGACACGTTACCACCAGCTCCGAGAAAACCTGATGGGTACTACAGAGTACTGGATTCTCACAAATTTCTCTAAGAATCCTACTGCGGATCCAGAGACCATTTCCCAGAGACCTAAAGGCACTTAAGGCTACTACAGCCAAAAATCCTACCCCTTCAGACAGGGATTCTAGAGCTTTAGACAGATGGGATTAGAAGGTATATATAGAGTTGCTGTTGCCATCAGGGCTTTGAATTGCCAGTTTTATATGTTGAAGTACCAGCAACATGTTATGGACCTAATTAAACAAAAAATGGTGTTACTTCCAGATTGTGCAGAAAATAAAGATTTACAAGAGTTAATGCAAACCAAGTTAGTATCAAAGCAAAATTACTAGATTCAAAGCAAAATTACTAGATGCTCCATTAAATCAAGAGTGTTTGTTTGCCACAAAAGCAGTAGTACTTAAAAAGATGGAAGAAAAAGATAAATCTATGCAAGCAGTCAAAGATTTACAGGTGTAGCCACCTAAATTCAGTAGGCATTGGCCTTTAAAAAAACTGGTCATTTCCAGTCCCCCTCAGGCCTTCAGGCCAAACCCAGGGGAAGCAGACCACCAAAACTATAGTCTCAGGGTATGCAGAGATGTAAACAATGGAGTGTTTCCACCTCAAAACCAAGGAGTGGTAAGCCATCCCCTTATGGAAAAAGTCATAATGACTTTACAATTACCCTTCCCAGCCATGCCAAAGTACTTGCAAGCCTATGAGGAAAACTCTCCCTTCATGCAAAAAACTGGATGTTCATTACTTGGGACCGATGGGTTCTAAGCATTGTATCCCAGGGATGCAGATTCTACTTCCACTTACTGCCAACACCAAGCGGGTTGCCAGACTTTCCTCCAAACCAGTGGGCAGAGGCTCAAAAGCAAGTAATTTCCCTTTTCCATGTCAGGGCTATTCAACCTGTTCCAGTAGAACAAAGGGGACAGGGTTTCTACTCAAGACTGTTCTTGGTGCCCAGAAAAGAGAGCTCTTGGCGCCCTATCCTGGATCTATCTATTCTCAACACCTTTCTGGTGGTTCCAAAATTAAAATGCTTACACTGCAACAGCTTCTTCCTGTTCTAGCCAAGGATGCCAGGTTAGTCACCCTAGACTTAAAAAGCTCACCTGCACATATCCCCATAAGGAAGTCTTGCAGGAAGTATTTACATTTCAGGGCAGGCTGTATGTATTATCAGATGTTCTTCGTGTTTCACTGTTGCAGTCATTACATTTGGGTTATCTGCTTGCAGGTTGCCCTCAGTCAGCCTGATTAACAAAGTCTTGGGTCCTGCATCAGTTGCTGTCCCTTATTCTGTGACATCAGGTAGTCAGGGGTATAAAACATGCAGCCGATGCAATTACATCGGTCTTTTTTGTCGTGCGGTGCCCGAAGCAGAAGCAAGTGAGCAGACTCCTGAAATTTTCGGTTTTGAGTTTCAGAACCGAAGTCTTCAACTAAAGCTAAGTACCCCGTTGGGGAAACTTTTTCTTGCTCCTTACGGATGTCAGTAAAAGTTAATAATTGCATTACTTGTGGAAAACATTGGGAGGGTGGCCTAATGGTTAAGGTGTTGGCTTTACAAACACAAGGTGCAGGGTTTGAGTCTCACAAGGGATAATTGGCTAAGCTTAAAATGGCTCACAAGGGCAGTTAGCTTAGTACTAATCTAAGCTTTTCATTCGTACTGTATTCCTTGCCTAGGCCCTGATCATGATGTACCTTGCTGTCAGTTTTGTGCTTTATTTAATCAACACACTATCTGTTGGTATATTTTCGCCTTTAAATATTTTGGTTCTCTGTTTAATCCAGAAATGTCGTCTGTTAGCCATCAGACTACTGGGATTCCAAAAAAATGCAAAGATAGACAGACAGGCCGCCGAGGTCCAAAACCACTGACTACGCTTCTACTAAGCCAGTCGCCAGTACTCAGTGAGGTGCTTTCGCAGCCCCTGATACATGCTACTTCTGATTCGCAGGCTTCTACTGAGATCCATTCAGAGTCCGGTATGTTGCGAGATGCTCCAACTATGGAACCTGCGGATGTCTCTACCTTGGATGGGTCCGGAGCCACTGTGCAGGCACCAGCTTCTGAGAGTATATTCAGGCCTATGGACTTGCATATTAAACTGCCTCCTTCTTTACTTGGGCATAAATCTCGATCCATGCCTTAAAAAAAGATGCCCAGGCCACATGCTCAGGCCTCTATGCCTAAAAAAATAAATAAGAATGGCTGAACTAATAACTCTGATCAGGGGTAGCCAACCCCCACCTTCTAAGAGGCCCAGGACTGAAGTTGATTATGAATCTTCTGATCAGGATTCTGATTTTTTTGATTCTTCTGATTATCCGGATTTGCCCTTATCTACTTATGAAGATTCTGTTGCAGAGGACTCCATTCCCTCTGCTTCCCCTCCAGAGGATTTTTCTTTTGGGGAAACCTTACATACTCTTAAATTTCCACTGGGAAAGCCAGGATTTTTCCTGATGCAAAAAAGAGGCTTATGGATTTCCTTCTCCTACCTCAGCATAGGCCTTTAGCTATTCCTCCTGTACTAGACATTGTTGATGCTTTTTTTGGAATCCAGTTTGGCCCCTGATTCCCTGCCTCCTGCTCCCAGAAAACCTGATAGATACTACAAGGGTCTGAGTCCCACAAGTTCCTTTTTAAAAATCCTATTGCAGATCCAGAGACTATTTCACAGGGGCCCAAGGCCATTAAGGCTTCTACTGCTAAAAATCCTACCCCTTCTGATGGACTCCAGGGCATTAGATAGATGGGGTAAGAAGGTTTACACTTCTGCAACCTTGGCCATTAGGGCTTTAAACTTCCAGTTTTTTATGTTGAAGTGTCAGCAACATGTTACTGGACTGCTTAAACAGAAAATTATGTTGATTCCTGACTGTGTGGAAAATAAAGAATTACAGGATATATTGCATTCTGCTGAAAAAGTTGGAAAACATACTTTGCAATGTGGTTTTGATTCATTAGAGGCCTCTTACAGGGCTGCTGTTACTGGGTCTGTGCTCAGAAGGCATGCTTGGCTTAAGGAGCAATCTTTGCCTGATCATGTTAAAGCTAAATTGTTGGATGCTTTAAGTCAGGACCGCCTGTTTGGCAACAAGGTTGAGGAAGTTCTAAAAAAGATGTAAGATGAATCTAAATCTATGCAAACTGTTACTGATTTTTTACAAGTTCAGCCTCCTAGATTTAGTAGGCACTGGCCCTCTAAGAATTAGTCCTTTCCAGCCCTTCCAGGTCTTGCCAAGCCCAGATGCAGCAAAACCCCCAGGTTTCAGTCCCAGGGGACGCACAGAACTAAGCAGTGGGGGGCCTCCACTTCCAAATCTGGGAATAATCAGACTCCCCCTATAGTAAACTGTCTCAATGATTTCCTTTTAAAATGTCCAAGCACTTGTAAACTGACTGCCCCTTTGGGTGAAAGGTAAATTGGGAACTCATTACCCAGGACAAATGGGTTTTAAATACTGTCCCAGGGATACAGATTTCACTTCCACACTTTGCCAACACCAAGCGGGTGGCCGGACCTACCCTCAAATCAGTGGGCAGAGGCCCAAAAACAAGTACTTCCTCTCAAGCATGGGGGCTATTCAACTGGTACCAGAAGAGGAAAAGGGACAAGGTTTCTACTAGAGACTTTTCTTGGTACCCAGAAAAGACAATTCATAGTGTCCAATCCTGGACCGGTCTACTCTAAATACCTTTTTGGAGATTCCAAAATTCAAGATGCTGATTCTTCACCAACTACTACTATGCTAGGCAAAGATGCCTGGCAACACTAGATTTAAAGAAGCATACCTGCACATCCCAATCGGGGAGTCTTGCAGAAGATACCTACACTTCAAAGCAGGTTACACACACTATCAGATGTTCATCGTGTTTCACTGTAGCAGTCATGACTGCAGGGTTCTCCCCTGCCGGCAGGCAGTCCTCGGTCGGCCAAAATCCCAAAGTATGGGTTCGGCGTCGGCTGTTCAGCCATGCTCCCTGACGTCAGAGCGCCAGGAGTACAAATCTGACAGCAGACACCATGTTCTACAGTCTTTCTTGCCATGCGTTGATAGCAGTTCGCAAGTGCCGGTCGGCTGACTCCTGACAATTTTTTCTAAACAAACTTCAGTCCGAAGACTTTCTTCTCCTACTCAAAGCTAAGTACCCCATTGGGGAAACTTTTTTCTTGCTCCAGTTCGATGTCAGAAAAAGTTAATTGTATTTCATGTGGGAAGCCAAATACCTCATAAGGATACTGTATTCCTTGCTTAGGCCCTGACCACGACGTAGCTAGTTGTCGGTTTTGTGCTAGATTCAATCAACGTACTATTAAACGAAGGTACGATTTTGCTTTTCATTACTTCGGTAGGCGTTTTAATTACAAAATGTCGTCTGATACGGTTCCGGCTACCGCAGTTCACAAACGACGCAAGGACAAAGGCAGGCCTCCGAGGTCCAAATCAGACGATATCGCACAAGCAGAGCCAGCTTCAGGTTCGGCTGTCCTCAGTGAGGCGCTTTTGCAGCCCCTGTCGTCGGTCATTTCGGAACAGATAGCCAAAACGGACTCCCACGAGGAGCCAACTAGGCCTTTGAATATTTGTTGCAGGACCTTCGGACAATGCTCCTTCGGATGGGTCCGGAGCCGCTGTGCAGATACCGGCTTCCGAAGGGGTTTTCAGGCCTACTCAGCAGCTTATAAAGGCAAAGCCAAAGACAAAGGCAAAGATTCCTTCCAAATCAAAGACTGCAGCCCTGGCCTCTTCTGATCTGGCTCCCAAGTCTCAAACAGTTACTTAAGATGTCGGAGGACTTACTATGATTAGGAGTTCACATCCCCCTCCAGATAAGAGGCCAAGGCAGGAAGTTTATTATGACTCCTCTGATCAAGCTTCTGTTTCTTCTTCTGACAAGGAATATTCTTTCCCTCCTTATGAGGATTCTGATGCTGAGGAATCCATTCCTTCAGCTTCTCCCCCTGAGGATTTCTCTTTTGGGGAAACTTTGCATGAAATGAGGCAACATTTCCACTGGGAAGGACAGGAGTATTCGGAATCTAAGAAAAGACTAAGGGATTTTCTTCTTCTTCCCCAACATAGACCCCTAGCTATTCCTCCTATTTTGGATATTGTGGATGATGCTTTTTCGGAGGCTAACTTAACTCCTGAGACTTTTCCTCCAGCTCCTGTTAAGCCAGACAGATACTATAGGGTTCCTGATTCCCACCAGTTTTTATACAAGAACCCTACCGCTGACCCTGAAACCATTTCTCAGGGTCCTAAGGGCGTCAAGGCCGCTTCTGCTAAAAAAAACCCCATTCCCACTGAGAAGGATTCCAGATCTTTACAAAGATGGGGCAAAAAAGTGTACACTTCTGCTACTTTATCTATTAGGGCTTTAAACTGTCAGTTTCATATGCTGAAATACCAGCAATTTTTCCTGTCTGTTTTAAAGCAAAAGCTAACTTCCATTTCCGCCTGTGCAGATAAGGAACTACATGACTTAATGCATGCCACTGAACAAGTTGGGAAGCATGGTTTACACTGTGGATTTGATGCCTTGGAGGCTTCTTGTAGGGCTGCTGCCTCTGGCACAGTAATTAGTAGGCATGCATGGTTAAAGGAACAAAATTTGCCAGATCAAGTAAAAGCTAAATTATTGGATGTTCCTGTTCAGCATAATGTTTTGTTTGGATCTAAAGCTGAAGAGGTGATTAAAAAGATGGAGGACAAGGCAAAGTCCATGCAAACAGTTAGATTTCTTACAAGTACAGTCACCCAGATTTAGCAGGAATTGGCTTACAAAAAATTGGTCCTTTCCCAATTCAGACGGGCCTCAGAGGAGTGATACAAACGCCCCCCGAGGTAGGCCCAAACGTAAGCCTCTTATAGACCAAGACAGTGGACTGCTTCCACCCCTAGGGGAGAAGACAGGTCGCAAGCTCATAGAAAACAGACTCAATGACTCCCTCTGTTGGGCTGCAGTAACTTCTTGCCTGGAAGCCCCTCTCTGAGGAAAACTTTCTCTTTCACCTAAATTGGACTCGTATAACCCAAGACAAGTGGGTTCTGGATGTGATTTCAAGAGGTTACAAATTCCATTTTCATACCCTACCAAGGCCAAGCGGATGGCCAGATCTTCCAAAACATCAATGGTCAGAGGCCTTAAACCAGGTGGAAGCTCTCTTGGCTATGAAAGCCATAGAACTAGTTCCACTTTAAGAGATGGGGCAAGGTTTTTACTCAAGGCTCTTTCTAGTCCCCAGGAAGCAAAATTCATGGAGACCCATTGTGGATCTGTCAGTCTTGAACACTTTTCTAGAGATACCAAAATTCAAGATGCTTACTCTACAGCAGCTACTTCCAATGCTTACCAAAAATGCATGGATGGTAACTTTGGATTTAAAGGAGGCATATTTACACATTCCCATCAGACAAGAACGCAGAAAATAACTCTGGTTCAAGGCCGGATCGAGGCACTATCAATTCTCTGTGCTGCCCTTTGGATTGTCTACTGCGCCCAGGGTCTTCATCAAATGCCTGGCTCCAGTAGTAGCTTATTGCAGACTCAAGGGAGTTCAAATTTACCCTTATCTGGACTACTGTCTTATTTAGGCAGACAGCAAGGATGTCTTACTCCAGCATCTAGAGTTTGTTCAGAATCTTCTCAAGTTCCTGGGATTCACTGTAAACAAAGTCAAATTTGACACCCTCACAACAGATAATTTTTCTGAGCGCTTCTCTAAACCCAGATGGCATTTCTGACATACGAAAAACAGTTACAGCTGGCTTCAACTTTCAAAACCTTGGCAACTTCAACTCAGCTATCTGCAAGAAGATTCCTGCAGACTCTGGGTTACATGGCCTCCTGCATCCTTCTTGTACCATATGCAAGACTACATATGAGGAAAATACAGTGGTACCTAAAAAGTGTATGGTCTCAGCATTGCCACAGTTTAGACATACTGATCTCCGTCCTGCCTTGTCTTCAAAAGGAATTCCTTTGGTGGTCCAAGGCGTGTACTCCTAAACAATGGAAAACCCTTCTGTCTGCCTCCTGTCACTCTGATACTAACCACGGACACCTCAGATTATGCATGGGGGCCCATTTTCAGGGCAACTGTCTGCAGGTCCTTTGGACAAGAAGCACCTGCATATCAATTTAAAGGAAATGTTAGCCATTCAGAAAGCTCTGTTGGCCTTCAGGAATCTTCTACAACCAGGACAACGACTGATACGGACAGACAACACCACAGTTATGTGGTACATAAACAAGCAAGGGGGATCTCATTCCTATCCCCTTTGCAGGCTAGCCATGGATCTTTGGAACACAGCTCTAGCTTGCAATCTGGACCTTCAAGCACAGTTTCTACCAGGGAAGCAAAACTTCCTGGCAGACAGTCTGAGCAGAAACCTTTCGGATCCACACAAATGGATGCTGGACACCAAAATATTCAAGATGATTACAGCAGTCTGGGGATGTCCTCACATAGACCTCTTTGCATCCCACCTCAGTCATCAACTACACATTTTTTGCCCCAGGACTTTCCACGATCTAGCTTGGAAAGTGGATGCACTATCATTCAGTTTGAAAAACCTCTCGGGATATGCCTTTCCACCTCTTCCTCTTCTTCCACGGGTACTATTAAAGATCAAGCAGGACAAGCCCAAGATGATGATCTTGCTGGCCCCAAATTGGCCTCGACAGTTTTGGTACCTAACACTGAAAAACCTTTGTCTGGAGCCCCCCTGGGTTTTACCACAGACTCCAAACCTTCTGTCCCAACACCAGGGTCAGATTCTACACTCCCATGTCAAAACTCTCAGCTTGGCGGCCTGGTTTATCCAGGGTCTTTGATTCATTCTCTCTTACCCAAGCAGGTTATGGATGTCATTTTAGAAGCCAGACGTCCTAGCACTAGAAAATCTTATGCAGGAAAATGGAAAAGATTTTGTTCCTGGATGCAGGCTCAGGATTCTGATCCTCTTATTCCTAACATTCCTCAGATTTTACTTTACCTGACAGACCTCTTACAATAAGGGTCTCTCTTTCTCTTCCATAAAGATACATGCCTCTGCTATTTCTGCTCATTATAATACAGACCCTCCTATCTTTTCCCACCAGCTCATGAGACAATTTCTCAGAGGAGCTAAGAACTTAAGGCCCCCTAGATCTCCTCCCATTCCTGCTTGGGATCTCAACTATGTTTTGGAAAAGCTCACCTTACCTACTTTTGAGCCTGCTGCCACATCTGACATCAAGTTTTTATCTTTGAAGACAGCCATCCTGTTAGTTTTACCTCTGCCAGGAGGGTTTCAGAGTTGCAAGCTCTTATGGCTGTGGAACCTTATATTATTTTTCATCAAGACAGGGTGTCTTTAAGGACTAAGCCTACTTTCATGCCTAAGGTGGTTTCCCAAGTGGCTTTAAATCAAACTATTCACTTGCCAACTTTTTTCCCCACTCCTCGAAATAAAGGGGAAAGAATCTTACGTTCCTTGGATGTACACAGACAACTACGTTTTTACCTGGACAGAACCAAGGACATCAGGAAATCAGAGCAATTGTTTCTTATGCTTCAAGTTCCAAAGGTAAAGCCATTTCAAAACAGACCATTTCTAAATGGATTGCTCATGGAATCAGATTTTGCTATTCACACCATGGAAAACAAATCCCAGGGAGTATAAGGACTCACTCTACCAGAGCTGCTGCCACTTCAGCTGCCTTCCTCAGGGGAGTTCTTACCAAAGACATTTTGGAAGCTGCAACTTGGAGTTCAGTGCATACTTTTTCCAAGCACTACAATCTACCTCTCTACTCTACGTCTAGGGCAGGGTTTGCTTCTGCAGTCTTGCAGGGTCTTATAGCTGCCCCCTCTACTTTATGACCACCTCCCTTTTTTCTGCTTTGGGATTCTACCCTACAGTCATGACTGCAACAGTGAAACACGAACATAGTACAGTTGTGTACACTTACCATAAATGTAGATGTTCGAGTGTCTTCACTGTTGCAGTCTGGGTTTCCCTCCCTCCTGTCCCCTCTTATTTTTTCTTTTGTGTGGTTCCTTTTTTCACCCTTCTTCTGAGGTGTATTTGCAAAGGGTATGGGACCTTACTCATTTTGGAACTTCTGACATCTGGGGCAAGAAAAACTGGAGAACATGGCGTCTGCTGTCAGCTTTGTACTCCTGGTGCTCTGACGTCAGGGAGCATGGCTGAACAGCCGACACAGGACCCAGACTTCGGGATTCTGGCTGACCGAGGACTGCCTGCCGGCAGGGGAGAACCCTACAGTCGACTGCAACAGTGAAGACACTCTAACATCTACATTTATGGTAAGTGTACACAACTGTACTTTCTCCAGTCTTTCTTGCCATGTGGTGGAAGCAGTTTGTAAGTGCCGGTCGGCTGACTCCTGATATTTTTTCGTGCTTCAGTCCGAAGACTTACTTCTTCTTCTGAAAGCTAAGTACCCCATTGGAAACTTTTTTTCTTGCTCCAGTCCGATGTCAGAAAAAGTTAATTGTATTTCTTGTGGGAAGCAAATACCTCGTAAGGATTTCCACTCTTACTGTATTCCTTGTTTAGGCCCTGACCACAATGTAGCTAGTTGTCGGTTTTGTGCTAGATTTAACCAACGTATGATTAAGCGGAGGTACGATTTTGCTTTTCACTACTTTGGCAGGCGATTTAATTATAAAATGTCGTCTGACACTCTTCCGACTACCGGAGTTCACAAACGACGCAAGGATAAGGACAGGGCTCAGAGGTCCAAATCAGACGACTGTTTACAAGCAGAGCCAGCTCCAGGTTCGGCCGTCGTCAGTGAGGTGTTTTCGCAGCCCCTGTCGTCGGCCATTTGAGAACTGATTGCTGAAACGGACTCCCACGAGGCGCCAACTAGGCCTTTGAGTACTCCAGCTGCAGGACCTTCGGACATTGTTCCCTCGGATGGGTCCTGAGCCGCTGTGCAGGTACCGGTTTCCGAGGGGGTTTTCATGCCTACACAGCTTCTGATAAAGGCAAAGACAAAGGTGAAGACTCCTTCTAAATCAAAGACACCAGCCCAGGCCTCTTCTGATCCGGGACCCAAATCTCAGAAACAGCTGCTTAAAGTGGCGGAGGGCTTACTAACCATGATTAGGGGTTTACATCCCCCTCCAGACAAAAGGCCAAGGCAAGAATTGGATTTTGAATCCTCTGATCAAGCATCTATTTCTTCAGTGTCTTCCTCTGAACGGGAATATACTTTCCCTCCTTATGAGGATTCTGATATTGAGGAATCCATTCCATCAGCTTCTCCCCCTGAGGATTTTTCTTTTGGGGAAACTTTACATGACATGGAACATTTTCACTGGGAAGGACAGGAGTACTCGGAATCTAAGAGAAGGCTTAGGGATTTCCTTCTTCCCCAACATAGACCCCTGGCTATTCCTCCTATTTTGGATATTGTGGATGATGGCTTTTCTGAGGCTAATTTAACTCCTGACTCCTTTCCTCCAGCCCATGCTAAGCCCGACAGATATTACAGGGTCCCTGACTCACACCAGTTCCTTTACAAAAATCCTGCTGCTGATCCAGAAACCATTTCTCAGGGTCCTAAGGGTGTTAAGGCCGCCTCTGCTAAAAACCCTATTCCGACAGATGAGCATTCCAGAGCTTTGGAGAGATGGGGCAAAAAAGTGTACACTTCTACTACCTTATATATCAGAGCGTTAAATTGCCAATTTCATATGCTAAAATATCAGCAATTCCTGCTGTCTGTTATGAAACAAAAGCTAGGTACCATTTCTACATGTGCAGATAATAAGGAATTACACGATTTGATGCATGCTACTGAACAAGTGGGGAAGCATGGTTTACACTGTGGTTTTGATGACTTGGAGGCTTCATGCAGGGCGGCTGCCTCTGGCACAGTCATTGGAAGGCATGCTTGGTTAAAGGAACAAAATTCACCTGATCAAGTGAAAGCAAAGTTACTGGATGCTCCTGTTCGGTATAATGTTTTGTTTGGGATTAAGGCTGAAGAGGTGATAAAGAAAATGGAGGATGAGGCAAAATCCATGCAAACGGTTAAGGATTTCTTACAAGTTCAGCCCCCTAGATGTAGCAGAATGTGGACAACTAAAAATTGGTCCTTTCCCAGCTCGGATAGGCCTCAGAGGGGTAGATATAGGTGCTCCAGAGGGAGGGCCCAAGCACAGACCTAGACAGTGGAGTGCTTCCACCCCCAGGGGTGGAGAGGACAGACCTCAATGTTATAGAAAACAGGCTCAATGACTCCCCCTGCATGGCTCCAGGAACTTCTCTCCTGGAAGCTCCTCTAGGAGGAAAACTCTCTCAACAAAATTGGACTTGCATAACCCAAGACAAGTGGGTTCTAGATGTAGTTTCAAAAGGTTACAAATTCCACTTTCATACCTTGCCAAGACCAAACGGATGGCCAGACCTACCAAAACACCAATGGGCAGAGGCATTAAACCAGGTGGGTTCCCTCATGGCTATGAGGGCCATAGAACTGGTTCCACAATCAGAGACTGGGCAAGGCTTTTACTCAAGACTCTTTCTAGTTCCCAGAAAACAGAATTCATGGAGACCTATCCTGGATCTGTCAGTTTTAAATACTTTCCTGGAGATACCAAAGTTCAAGATGCTTACTCTGCAGCAGCTCCTGCCAATGTTGAGCAAAAATGCATGGATGGTGACATTGGATTTAAAGGAGGCTTACCTACACATCCCTATCAGACAGGAGTGCAGAAAATACCTCGGGTTCAAGGCAGTCTCGAAACATTACCAATTCTCTGCGTTGCCCTTTGTCTTGTCTACTGTGCCCAGGGTCTTCAAGTGCCTGGCACCAGTAGTAGCTTATTGCAGACTCCAGGGAATTCAAATTTACCCTTATCTGGATGACTGCCTTATTCAAGCAGACAGCAAGGATGGCTTACTCCAGCACCTGGACTCTTGTTCAAAATCTACTCAAGTACCTGAGATTCACTGTGAACATAGTCAGATTTGACACCCACAAAACAGATAACTTTTCTGGGTGCTCTTCTAAACAACCCAGATGGCATTCCTGACATCAGAAAAACAGCTACAGCTGGCTTCAACTTTCAAAACCTTGGCATTAATGTCTCAGTTAACTGCAAGGAAAGTCCTGCAGGCTCGGGGTTACATGGCCTCCTGCATCCTTCTCATACCAAATGCAAGACTACATATGAGAAAAATACAATGGTACCTAAAAAGTGTATGGTCCCAGCATTGCCACAGTCTAGACACACAGATTGCTGTCTTGCCTTGCCTACAAAAGGAATGCCATTGGTGGACCATGGCATGTCTTCACAACAAAGGGAAAGCCTTCAGTCTGCCTTCAGCCAGCCAAGTGTTAACCACGAACGCCTCGGATTACGCATGGGGAGCCCACTTGCAGTGGAAAGGCCTGCAAGGTTTTTGGACAGAGGATCAGAAGCACCTACTTATCAATTTAAGAGATGTTAGCTGTACAGAATGCCCTCTTGGCTTTCAGGGATCTTCTACAACCAGGACAACTACTGATATGGACAGACACCACAGTTATGTGGTACATTAACAAGCAAGGGGGTTCACACTCCTACCCCCTTTGCAGACTAGCCATGACTCGATGGAACACGGCTCTAGCTTGCAAAGTGGATCTACAAGCTCAGTTCCTGCCAGGGAAACAAAATATTCTGGCAGACAGCCTGAGCCGGAACCCGTCAGACCCACATGAGCGGATGCTAGACACCCAAATATTCAAGATGATTACAGAAGCCTGGGACTGCCCGGTCATAGATCTATTTGCATCCCCCCTCAACCACCAGTTACAGATTTTTTGCACAAGGACATTTCACAAACTAGCATGGAAAGTAGATGCTCTCTCATTCAGTTGGAGAAACCTCTCGGGGTATGCCTTTCCTCCACTACCTCTTCTTCCACGGGCGTTATTAAAGATCAAACGGGACAAACCCAAGATGATTTTACTGGCCCCAAATTGGCCTAGTCAATTTTGGTACTCAACACTGATGAATCTATCCCAGGAGCCTCCTTGGATTTTACCTCAGATACCAGATCTTTTGTCCCAACCCCAGGGCCAGATTCTGCACTCTCGTATCAAAACTCAGCCTGGCAGATTGGCGAATTCAGGGTCTATGATTATTCCTACCCTTCCCAAACAGGTCATGGATGTCATCTTAGAAGCCAGATGGCCTAGCACTAGAAAATCTTATGCGGGTAAATGGAAGAGATTTTGCACCTGGATGCATGCTCAGGATTCGGATCCTCTCATTCCTAATATCCCATTGATTTTACATTACCTGACAGACATGCTACATAAGGGTTTATCCTTCAACATAAAAATACATGCCTCGGCGCTATCTGCACATTACAATACAGATCCTCCAATCTTTTTGCATCCACTTCTGAAACAATATCTCAGAGGAACAAAGAATTTAAGGCCCCCTAGGACACCACCCATACCTGCCTGGGACCTCCAACTATGTTCTGGAAAAACTCACTCTGCCTCCTTTTGAGCCTGCTGCCACATCTGACATTAAGTATTTGTCATGGAAGACTGCTATCCTACTGGCTTCGACTTCAGCCAGGAGAGTTTCGGAGTTACAAGCTCTCATGGCTGTGGAACTTTATTATTTTTCACCAAGATAGGGTGTATTTAAGGACTAATCCTACTTTCATGCCTAAAGTGGTTTCCAAAGTGGCTTTAAATCAAACTATTCACCTGCCAACTTTTTTCACTAATCCACAAAATAAGGGGGAAAGAATCTTGCATTCCTTGAATATACACAGGCAACTACGTTTTTACCTGGACAAAACCAAGGATATCAGGAAAACAGAGCAACTGTTTGTTTCTTATGCAACAAATTCTCAAGGCAAAGCTATTTCAAAACAGACCATTTCTAAATGGATTGCTCATGGAATCAGATTTTGATACTCTCATCATGGAAAGCAAATCCCAGGAAAAATTAGAACTCACTCTACCAGAGCTGCTGCTACTTAAGCTGCCTTTCTGATGGGAGTACCTTCCAAAGATGTTTTGGAAGCTGCAACTTGGAGTTCAGTGCATACTTTTTCTAAGCACTGTAATCTTCCTCTTTACTCTAAGTCTAGGGCAGGCTTTGCTTCTGCTATCTTGTAGGGCCTTCTAGCCGCCCCTTCTACTCTATAACCACCACCCTTTATCTCAGCTTTGGGATTCAACCCTACAGTGATGACTGCAACAGTGAAACACGACTAACATAGTACAGTTGTGTACACTTACCATGAATGTAGATGTTCGAGTGTCTTCACTGTTGCAGTCTGGGATGTCCTTCAAGGATGCATCTGCAGTCCTTACAAATGGGTTGTCCTGTCGTCAGGCAGCCCTTCGGTCGGCCGGATTCCAAAGTCTGGGTCTGGCTTCGGCTGGTGTCGCACTTCACCCGACGTCATTGCGGCAGTTCTTCGGGTATAAAGGCATCAGCCGACGCCATTTTCCTCAGTCTTTCTTGCCGCGTGGCGCCCTAAGCAGAAGCTGTTCGCAAGTGCCGGTCGGTCAGATCCAGAGATTACTACTACCGAATACTACTTCAAAGACTTCTATAAAGCTAAGTACCCTGTTGGGGACTCTTTCTTGCCTCAGCCGATGTCAGAGAAAGTTAATAACTGTTTATCTTGTGGGAAACAAATACCTCATAAAGATTTCCACTCCTATTGCATTCATTGTTTAGGCCCAGACCACGACGTAGCAGCTTGTCTAGCCTGTGCTTCTTTTAACCGACGGACGCTTAGACGTCGCTCTGACTTTGCTGAACAGATTTTCGGCTCCGATTTTGCCTACATTATGCCGTCGGATCCTCCGACTACGCAAATAACCAAAAAGCGCAAAGAAAAGGACCGACACTCGCGGTCTGCGGTTTCGGCTGAAACCGCGGTTAAGCAAACCACGAGTGTCTCTGTTTCGGCCGAAACCGAGCAAGCGGTTCTTTCTTCAGCCGATAACTTGCCTTCTACCGAGGCCTCTTCTATCCTGGTAGAAACGGCTTCTGAAATCCAACCTCCTGATGCGATTTCACAAGATTTATCAGACACCATTCCCCTAGATATTTCTACCCCTGCACGTGGAGCTGCTAGGCCTCCTCCAGCTATGTCTATTAAGGCCTTTGCCAGGGCTAAAGCAGCCAAAGCTTCTAAACCTGTGCCTGCCAAGCCCCCCTCTCACAGGCCCAGCACCAGCTCCCATATGCTTTCTTTGGCAGAGGATCTCATCTCTTTAATCCGTGGAGCCCAGCCTCATCCAGACAGGGCCTCTCTCCCTCCTCCAGAAAAGAGGCCTAGAGCAGAGCCCCCTGAGCCAGTAGCCATAGATGATTCCTCTGATGACTCAGATCATACAGACCCTCCTGAGGCTTCTTATTCTCCTTACGAAGACTCTGATGCTGAGGAGTCCATCCCTTCAGCCTCTCCTCCTGAGGAATTTTCCTTTGGGGAAACCTTGCATGCTATGAGGGAACAATTTCAGTGGCAGGGCCAAGATTTCTCAGGCTCTAGAAAAAGGCTTAGGACCTTTCTACACTTGCCACAGCATAGGCCCTTAGCTATACCTCCAGTTCTATCTGTTGTTGATGATGCATTTAATGATGCTTGCACTGCTCCTGATACTTTACCTCCGGCTCCTGCTAAGCCCGATAGGTACTACAGGGTCCCGGACACTCATCACCACTTATATAAGGCTCCTTTTGCAGATCCAGAGACTATCTCCCAGGGCCCAAAAGCTATAGCAGCTACTTCTTCTAAAAACCCCCTCCCCTCTGAAAGGGATTCCAGGCCCTTAGAGAGATGGGGTAAAAAAGTTTACACCTCTGCTACTTTGTCAGCTAGAGCTTTGAACTGCTAATTTCATATGATTCAATATCAAGAGTTTATGCTTGACCAGTTGACTAAAAAGCTGTCCTCTGAAGAATCTTTAGATAAAAAGTATATTCAAGAAATGTTACATAACATACAGCAAGTTAGTAACCATTCTTTAAAATGTGGCTATGATGCACTGGAGGCTTCCTTTAGATCAGCCATGACTGGCACAGTTATCAGGAGACATGCATGGTTGAAAGAACAGGCTTTACCAGACCATGTCAAATCTAAGCTTTTGGATGCACCTATGGACAAGGTCAATTTATTTGGTGCCCCCGCACAGCAGGTACTAAAGATGGAAGAGAAAGCAAAATCTGTGCAAACAGTCAAATATTTCTTACAAGTTCAACCTCCAAGGTTTAGCAGAAACTGGCCCTCCAAGAATTGGTCCTTTCCTGACTCCTCTAAGACACAGAGGCAGGAATAGGCGCTCTAGAGGCAGAAACCAATCCAGGGGTGCCTACAGGGGTCGCCAGTGGCAGGGTAACAACCAACGAGGCACCGATACAGCCACCATCACTACAACAACTCAATCACAGTGACTTGGCGGTGGCACCGCCTACCAGGGAACAACTAGAAGCACCCTTAGGCGGAAAGCTATCATTATTTTCAAAAAACTGGCACTGCATCACAAGAGAAAAATGGATTTTGCAGACTATAGACAAAGGTTACAGGTTCCATTTCCATACACTACCAGGAAAGAGAGGAATGCCAAACCTACCACCTTCTCAAAGGGCAGAAGCTCTAAAACAAATATCTCAATTATTAAGAATGAGAGCTGTGGAAAAGGTACCATCTATGGAGCAAGGGAAGGGATTTTACTCCAGGCTCTTCCTGGTACCAAGAAAGGAAAACAAATGGAGGCCTATTCTAGACCTGTCCGCTTTAAACACATTCCTCATTGTTCCAAAATTCAAAATGCTGACCCTACAGCAGCTTCTTCCCATGCTGGGCAAGGAGTCTTGGCTGGTAACTCTAGATCTCAAGGAGGCATACCTGCACGTCCCCATCAGACCAATTTGCAGAAGATACCTCAGATTTCTTGCAGGATCAGAGCATTATCAATTCTCAGCATTGCCCTTTGGCTTATCTACTGCCCAGAGTGTTCACGAAATGCCTGGCATCAGTAATCGCTCATTGCAGACTTCAGGAATTCAAATCTATCCCTACCTGGACGACTGCCTGATACAAGCGGACAACAAAACAAACTAACAGGAGACTTACAAAGAGTCATCTACCTGCTGCAAGCCCTGGGGTATACAGTCAATACAAAAAAGTCAAGACTGATTCCATCCCAAAGAATAACCTTTCTGGGTGCAGAATTGGACACATCAAAACAAATGGCATTTCTAACCACAGAAAAGAAAGAGCAACTTCCTCTCTACTTCTTGGCATTAACAAAGCAGAGCCATCTAACTGCAAGAAAAGTGCTACAAGCTCTAGGCTTCATGGCATCCTGCATAATACTGGTCCCTCATGCCAGGCTGCATATGAGAAAGCTACAGTGGTACCTAAAGAATTTGTGGTCTCAGCACAAGCACAGCCTAGAAACAAAAATTCCAATGATCCCATGCCTGAAGCAGGAGTTCTTATGGTGGGCTCGGGCCTGTCAATCAAACACAGGACTGCCCTTCTGCAAAAGCCAACCAAGACAAACCATCACGACAGATGCCTCAGACCTCAGTTGGGGGGCACACATGATGGGCAAGTGCATTCAAGGCCTATGGACTCAAGACCAGCTGCATCTGCACATAAATCTAAAAGAAATGATGGCAGTAAAATTGGCAATCCAGGCATTCAGACCTATTCTCCAAGAAGGCCAGTTGATAAGGACAGACAACACCACAGTTATGTGGTACATCAACAAACAGGGAGGAACACACTCATACCCTCTATGCCGGTTGGCACTGGACCTATGGGATGTGGCTCTGAGCTACAACTTTCAGCTACAGTCAATTTATGTACCAGGGAAGGAAAACATTCTAGCAGACATATTAAGCAGAACTACAACAGATGCCCACGAATGGATGCTGCATCCGGACATCTTCAAAACCATCACAAGAGAATGGGGATTACCACAAATAGACTTGTTTGCATCCCCACTCAATCACCAGTTGAAGAAATTCTGCACAAGGACTTACCACCCACTTGCTTGGAAGGTGGACTCGCTATCCTTCAGTTGGAAAAACCTGACAGCATACGCATCCCCACCACTACCTTTGATGCACAAGGTGCTTCTCAAGATCAAAGAGGAACGTCCGAGGATCATTCTGATAGCCCCAGACTGGCCAAGACAACATTGGTATCCACTGCTGAGGAGCATGTCTCTGGAACAAATATGGACACTGCCCCTGATCCCATTACTGCTGACACAGAACAACTACAACATCCTGCATCCAAACCTAAAAACTCTGCAGCTAACTGCCTGGAACATTACATAACAGCAATTAACCCAAATTTATCCCAAAGGGTTAAAGACATAATCCTGGAGGCTCGTAGACCTTCAACAAGAAAGAATTATGCAGCAAAATGGAAATGATATCTCATCTGGAGTACTGCAAAGGGCCAAAATGTGACACTGGTGAACATAGCCAACATCCTGGAGTACTTGGCGGAGCTTTTTCATACAGGCCTGTCCTATTCCTCCAAGATACATGCATCAGCTATTTCAGCAGAATACAGCTTGGATCCTCCTGTCTTCTCGCATCCTCTGCTCAGACAGTTTCTGAGAGGAATTAAAAATGTAAAACCTCCCAGGAAACCTCCATTGCCAGCATGGGACTTGAAATTTGTGCTAGAAAAACTGACTCTACCTCCTTTTGAACCAGCAGCTACATCAGAATTGCAATACTTATCCTGGAAGACTGCTTTCCTGCTGGCAATAACTTCAGCAAGAAGGGTCTCTGAGCTACAGGCATTAATGGCAGTACAACCCTTCCTGATCTTCCATCAAGATAGTGTCCTTGAGAACAAATCCTACATTTATGCCTAAGGTGGTATCCAGAGTCTCTTTAAATCAGGCTATCCACCTTCCTACATTCTTCCCCAATCCACAGAACAGGGGAGAAAAGCTCTTGCATACCTTGGACGTACACAGACAATTACGCTACTACCTGGACAGGACGAAAAACAATAGAAAAACTGACCAGCTTCTGGTAGCATATGCAATAGGAAAGGAAGGAAAACCAATTTCTAAACAAACAATCTCCAAATGGATAGGAAATTGCATTAGATTTTGTTACTCCTACCATGGAAAGAAAACTCCAGAGAACATCAGGCCTCACTCCACAAGGGCTACAGCCACTACCACAGCTTTCTTACGAGGAGTGGCTACCAAGGACATTATAGAGGCTGCTACTTGGACCTCCGTGCATGCATTTGCCAAGCATTATAATTTACCTCTATACTCTAGATCCCGTGCTGGCTTTGCCACTGCTGTTTTGCAAGGGATACTAACTACACCATAATCTACTCTCATTTCCTCCTCCCCTAGCCCAGCTAAGGTATTCTACCCATTTGTAAGGACTGCAGATGCATCCTTGAAGGACATAGTACAGTTTTGTACCTACCATAAATGTAGATGTCCGAGAGGAATGCATCTGCAGTCAGGATTACCCACCCTCCTTCCCCTCTGAGGTACTCCTAGGGTACTTACCAATCTTCAGCTAGCTTGGGGGGATCTATTATGGTGTATTTGTTTGTATATATGTACATACATGCTTATTTTGTGTGTTTGCTCTCTACTATTTGGAATATTTGGCATTTATCCAAATTTAGCCATCCAAGAGGGCACCTGGCATCTGGGGCAAGAAACACTGAGGAAAATGGCATCGGCTTCTGCCTTTATACCCGAAGAACTGCCGCAATGACGTCGGGTGAAGTGCGACACCAGCCGAAGCCAGACCCAGACTTTGGAATCTGGCCGACCGAAGGGTTGCCTGACGACAGGACAACCCATTTGTAAGGACTGCAGATGCATTCCTCTCGGACATCTACATTTATGGTAGGTACAAAACTGTACTTTTCCCTCCCGCCTGTCCCCTCTTATACTTTCATTACTGTGGTTTCCTACTTCACCCTTCTTCTGAGGTGTATTTGCTACAGAGTATGGAGTTTGTTGTATGTTACATTTTTGTTTTACTATTAGCCTTCACTTTTGGGCACCTGACATCTGGGGCAAGAAAAACTGGAGAACATGGCGTCGGCTGGCAGCTTTGTATTCCTGGCACTCTGACGTCAGGGAGCATGACTGAACAGCCGACGCCGGACCCAGACTTTGGGATTCTGGCCGAGGGCTGCCTGCCAGCAGGAAGAACCGTATAGTGATGAATGCAGCAGTGAAGACACTCTAACATCTACATTTATGGTAAGTGTACACAACTGTACTTTCTCTGCAGTTCCGTTTGGCTTATCTACTGCGCCCTGGGTATTCACAAAGTGCCTAGCTCCAGTTATTCCATTTTGCAGGCAAAGAAATATTCAAATATACCCATACCTGGACGATTGTCTAATTCAGGCAGAAAGCCAGGACATACCTTTGAATCATCTGCCCTTTGTACAAAGGGTTCTAACTTGTCTGAGGTTACACCATAAATGAAAACACACCTGGTACCATGTCAAGTTATATTCCTGGGAGCAAGCTTGAGTACAACTTCCCAGTTGGCTTACCTCATGCCAGAAAAACAAATTAATTTGACAACGTACTTCAAACAAGTAGCCACAAAAACCCTGCTGTCTGCAAGACCAGTACTTCAAGCCTTGGGATTCATGGTCTGCTGCATTCTTCTAATTCCATATGCAAGACTGCATATGAGGAAACTACAGTGGTATCTAAAAAGCCTATGGTGTCAACATTCTCAGGATCTAGAAACTGTGATTCTGTCATACCTTGCCTATGCGTGGAGTTCCTTTGGTGGGCAGAGGCCTTCCACTAAAACAAGGGACTACCTTTCACACCACCACCTGGCGACCAAACCCTAACAGACTCATCAGATTACGTATGGGGGGCTCACCTGGCATGGAAGTGCGTTTAAGGCAAATGGCACCAAAGTCAAATGCACCTGCATATCAATCAAAAAGAAATGTTAGCTGTACAGAATGCTCTGACAGCCATCAAGGTCCACATTCATCCAGGACATCTAATGGTAAAGACGGACAATACCACTGTTATGTCGTATATAAACAAGCAGGGGGGTACATACTCTTACCCCCTCTACAGACTAGCCTTGGCAATGTGGAACACAGCCGTGAGCTACCAAGTACACCTACAAGCTCAATTCCTGCCAGGAAAATGAAATACACTGGCAGACGGACTAAGCAGAAACCTCATGGACCCACACGAGTGGAAACTGGAACCAAGGATTTTCAACATGTTGACAAATGGGGGAGCCCACATATAGACCTGTTTTCCTCTCCCCAGAACTACCAATTGGACAAGTTTTGCACAAGGGCTACCCACAAACAAGCCTGGAAAGTGGATGCTCTGTCCTTCAGCTATGCCTTACCCCTCTGCCTCTCCTCTCTGAAGTACTACTAAAATGCAAACAGGACAAACCAATGATGATTTTGATTGCTCCAGACTGGCCGTGCCAACACTGGTACCCCTTCCTTCGCAGTGTCACGGTTTTCCCCATGGCACCTGCCTCTGGCTCCTTCCCTGTTATCTCAGCAGGAGAACCAGATTCTGCACCCTCAGCTTCTAACACTGAACCTTGCAGCCTGGCTAATTGCATAATCTCTCCTTTACCATCCCTCAGTAAACCTGTGATGGATATCATTTGAGGCAAGAAGGCCTAGTACTAGAAAATCTTATGCTGCAAAATGGAAAAGATTCTGTGCCTGAAACCAATCTCAAGGGATGAGCGCAGCAGCACCCAATTTACCTCAGATTTTACAGTACTTAACTGAGTTGCTTCACAAGGTCCTGTCTTTTTCCTCCATTAAAATTAACGACTCAGCCTTTTCAGCTCATAACAGAAACTCCCCTCTTCTCTCATCCACTGCTCAAGCAGTTCCTCAGAGGCCAAAATTTTGAGACCACCCAGGAGAGCTCCAACCCCAGCATGGGACCTTAACTTGGTCGTGGAGAAACTCGCTCCTTTTGAGCCAGCTGCTACTGCAGACTTAAAATTTCTTTCTTGGAAAACAACTTTCCTTTTAGCAATCACTTCAGCTAGAAGGGTGTCTGAATTACAGGCCCTTATGGCAGTGGAGCCTTTCATCTTTAATGCGGACAGGGTGTCCCTTAGAACCAATCCATCCTTCATGCCCAAGGTGGTATCCAGTGTGGCTCTTAATCGGTCCATTTGCCAACCTTCTTTCCCAATCCACAGAATAAAGGGGAACGGATACTGCATTCTTTAGATGTGCACAGACAGCTTAGATTCTACTTGGACAGGACTAAACCTCAAAGGAAATCTGAACAACTGGTGGCATTTACTGCAGGGACAGAGTGGAAGGCTATTTCAAAGCAAACCATTTCTAAATGGATATACCATTGCATTCATTTCTGCTTTAAGCATCATGGAAAACCTATCCCCCAAGGGATCAGACCTCACTCCACCAGGGCTGCATCTACCTCTACAGCCTTTCTCAGAAGTGTCACTACCAGGGACATCCTAGAAGCTGCTACCTGAAGTTCTGTACATACTTTCACCAAGCATTATCATTTGCCAATTTTCTCAAAATCCAGAGCTTGCTTTGGCACTGCAGTTTTGCATGGCCTTGTAGCTGGCCCTAATGTTATCTAAATTCCTCCTCCCAACCATAGCTTTGGGAATCTACCCAAATGTAGTGACTGCAACAGTGAAACATGAAGAACATAGTACAATTTTGTACACTTACCATAAATGTAGATGTTGAGTGTATTCATTGTTGCAATTCTGGTTACCCTCTCTCCAGCCCCCTAAATTCTTTTGGCAATGCCTCTACTTTCCTTTACTATGCTTAAAAGCCTTTTTGGTGTATTTGCTTTTTTATTGGAGGTATATCATTGTACTTAAATATTTAATTGCTTCCCATTAGGGGGCACCTGACATCTGGGGCAAGAAAAACTATATAATGGTGTAGGCTGCATGTTTTATACCCCTGATGACCTGACGTCATGGAAGAAGGGACAGCAACTGACGCAGGACCCAAGGCTTTGTTAATCAGGCCGACTGAGGGCTACCTGCAAGCAGATAACCCAAATGTAATGACACTAACATCTACATGTATAGTAAGTGTACACAACTGTACTTTCTCTGCACTTCTTTTTGACTTATCTACTGTGCCCAGAGTATTCAAAAAATGCCTGGCTCCAGCCATTGCATACTGCAGGCAGAGAAATATTCAAATCTACCCATACTTGGACGATTGCCTGATTCAGGCGGACAGTCAGGAATTGCTACTTCAGCACCTGGCATTTGTAAAAAGACTAACTTCACTGGGATACACAATCAGCGAAAAGAAATCACATCTGGTGCCCAGACAACAAATTGTATTCCCGGGAGCAAGCTTAAACAACTTCCAGGATGGCATTCCTCACTCCAGAAAAGCAGGTCCATCTGACAAACTATTTCGAACTAGTGGCCAACAAAACCCAGCTATCTGCAAGGAAACTACTGCAAGCCCTAGGGTTCATGGCCTCATGCATTCTGCTAATTCCATATGCAAGACTGCATATGAGGAAACTTCACTGGTGCTTAAAAAGTCTCTGGTGTCAACATTCTCAGGACCTGGAAACTGATTCCTATCATACCTTGTCTAAGGACAGAGGTCGTTTGGTGGGCAAAAGCATGCAACCACAAGGGACTTCCTTTAACTTTTTCCCAATCCTTGCCACCCAAACCCTGACAAAAGACTCATCAGACTATGCATGGGGGCTCCCATGGTAGGCAAATGCATTCAAGGCAAATGGAGCCCAGAACAAATTCTCCTGCATATCCAGCAAAAAGAGATGGTAGCTGTGCAAAATGCTCAGTCTTCAAATACCTCATCCTTCCGGGACATCTCTTGATAGACAGCACCACAGTTATATGGTACATAAACAAGCAGGGCGGGAGTCATTCTTACCTACTCTACAGGTTAGCCATGGCTTTGTGGAACAGTCTTGAGCATCCAAGTGTACCTACAAGCTCAATTCCTGCCAGGCAAGCAGAACTCACTGGCAGACGACTTGAGTAGAAATATACTGCACTCTCGCGAGTGGAAACTGGAACCCAACTCATTCAAACTTGTAACCCAGAGGTGGGGAACTCCGGAGGTGGATCTTTTTGCCCCCCCCCCAAAAAAAAAAAACCCACCAATTGAACACATTTTGCACCAGGAACCTTCACAGCAGAGCCTGGAAGGTGGACACCCTATCCTTTACATGGGAAAAACCTCTACATTTATGCCTTTCCTCTGCCTCTCCTCAAAGTACTTCTCAAGATCAAACAGGACAGGCCAAGGGCAATCCTTATTGCACCTGACTGGCCATGCCAGCACTGGTACCCACTCCTATGCAGTCTGACAGCAGTGCCACCCAGGCACCTACATAAGACACCTTCCCTGCTTTCTCAGCAGGAGGGACAGATTTTGCATCCACAGCTGCAAACCCTAAACCTTGGAAGCTTGGCTTATTCTCTAAATACACCACCAGCATCCCTCAGCAAACAGGTGCTAAAAGTCATCCTTGAGATCAGAAGGCCTAGTACTAGGAAATCCTATGCTAAAAAGTTGAGAAGTTGTGGAGTCTGAAGGAAAGGGGACAGCTGTACCCACCTTACCTCAAATCCTTGATTACCTAGCAGAGCTGCTCCAAAGAGGCCTATCCTTCTCCTCCATTAAGATTCATGCCTTTGCTATCTCAGCTCATTATAATACTGAGACACCTGTCTTTTCTCACCCTCTCACCAAACAGGTCCTGAGAGGGGGTAACAACTTAAGCCCCCCTAGGAGAGCTTCCCACCCCAACCTATGACCTTAACTTTGTACTGGAGAAGCTCACACTTCCCCCTTTTGAACCTGCTGCTTCAGCAGAGTTTAAATTCCTCTCTTGGAAAACTGCCTTGCTTCTAGCCATCACTTCAGCAAGAAGAGTGTCTAAGCTACAGGCACTAATGGCGGTGGAGCCCTTCATTATTTTCCATGCTGACAGGGTTTCCCTCAGGACTTAACCCATCCTTTATGCCCAAGGTGGTATCCAGTGTGGCTTTAAACCAATCCGTCCATTTGGCAACCTTTTTCCCCTAATCCTCAGACTAGAGGGGAAAGGATCCTGCACTCCTTGGACATGCACAGACAGCTCAGGTTCTACCTTGACAGGACTAAGTTTTTCTGAAAAGCTGACTAGTTGCTAGTCAGCTTGGCTACAGGGGCAGAGGGAAAAGCCATTTTGAAGCAAACCATTTCCAAATGGATAGCACACTGCATCCATTTCTGCTATAAGCACCGTGAAAAACCTTACCCCTCAGAGGATCAGAACTCATTCCACTAGAGCTACTTCTACCTCTACAGCATTTCTCAGGGGAGTCCCTACCAGGGACATCCTGGAAGCTGCAACCTGGAGTTCTGTACGCACCTTCAACAAGCATTACCACTTGCCTGTCTTTTCCACATCCATAGCAGGATTTGCCACAGCAGTCTTGCAGGGCCTACTAGCCAGCCCTTATTCTTCTTGACTGCCTCCACCCTTCCTCAGCTTTGGGAATCGACCCAAGTGTGACTGCAACAGTGAAACACGAAGAACATAGTACAGTTGTCTACACTCACCATAAATTTAGTTTGAGTGCATTCACTTTTGCAGCCCTGGTTTCCCTCCCCTCCAGCCCCCTGGTTTTCTCTCTCTTCGTTCTCTATGGCTATTCCTAATGGTATTCATATTTACTTTTTACTGGTGGTGGTTTCCACACCATAAACTAGCTCCCTATTTGGGCACTCCTGACATTTGGGGCAAGAAAAACTGATGGAATGATATCGGCTGCCTGTTTTTTTTTTACCCCCTGACGTCATAAAAGAAGTGACAGCATCCGATGCAGAAATACCAAGAGGCTGGTATTCGGGCCAACTGAGGGCTACCTTCAGGCAGATAACCCAAGTGTGATGACTGCAACATTGAACACACTCTAACATCTACATTTACAGTAAGTGTACACAACTGTACTTTCTGGATCTTTCTGTTCTAAACCTGTTTGTTATAATGTCCTAGTACAAAATGATGCCACTTTACAATCTGTGTCTCTCTTTTTTCCCCCCTTTTGTTAGTAGATTCAAGATACTTATCACATCCCTCTTCATCAGGCATTTAAGGTTTTGGGTGTCTGGATCACATTATCAGATGTTCTTCATAGTTAGTGTTGCAGTAGTGATTCTTTGATCTTCTGCCATACAGAAGCCTGTGACTGGCCTGTTTTCCAGAGCCTTTACATCATCTCTAGCTAGTAGTCATCTGAGGACTGACATCTGTATTTCTGAGTATAAGAAGGTCATTTGTCAGCACTAGCTTCAGTTTTTTTCTGGCTGTGCAGTCCAGAGCACTTCAGTGTATGCAGTACATTCCAAAGTTTAAGAAGGTAAAAAAAAATGCTTGAAATGTGGGAAGCAAATCCTGCATAAAGATTTTCACTGTCCCTCTTCTGTTTGGGGCCTCAGCACAACCTCTCTGATTGTCATGACTGTACTAATTTCCAAGCAAAAACTTAAATGCAGGTCCAAAGTCCTTAGACACTCAAATGGAGTCCTCAGTTTTGGTACCTTCCACATCTTTGCAGCCCCAGCTTCCACCAGAGTTATTCGGAAAAAGTGCAAAGACACAATGAGGTTACGACTGATGTCTTGGCCTATGCTACCAAGTCTGCCAATGACTGCTTCTAGGCCCAAACCCTCTGGCACAGCCCCTTGGGAAGCCACCATGCTTTCAGGCCTACTGCTCACTTCCACATTGTTAGGTTTGATGTCACTCTGCAGATCCCAGCTTCCAGTGTTTGTGTCATGGGTGCGATATGAGGTAGTGCCATCTGTGCCAGGGAGAGTAGTCAGTGCATGTGTAACATATGCCAGCATAGCTAGCTGGGATTTTGTAAAGAATTTTGTCATTTGACTTTCTCAATAATTTGTACAGAAGCTTGTGTTACATGTGTTTATAAAGTTGCTTGTTAAAAATGCCTCAACAGTAGGTCCTGCTTAACAGAAGAGATGTACATGTATGCAAGATATTTTATTGTAACTGATTAAATGTATATGTTTTAACATAATTCTGGAAGGGAAGAGGTTGATTTAATTCTAGGCATTTTTGAAAAATAGGTTGAAAATTATATGGGTTGGTTTAGGCCATAAAAATTTTCTTACAGGTCTGATTGCAGCCAGAGAAAAAAATGTATGAAAACCATAACTAGGAATTTTACTGTATTGTCCTTAGGGGTGAATTAATTGCTACCCTGGAAGGGTAGAAGTTTTTTGGAGGAGTTTTGTAGCTTTCAGATACTGCAATACATTTTAGCAAAGCACGTGTATTGTACCAGTCAGGTGAACAGATTTGATGTCATTCTATAACCAATACTGAAATGGTTTTCTAAATACTAGTGAGGAGATAACTGAACTCTCACAGCAGCACTTTGTTTTTCGGAATCTGGCAGGAAAGATCTTTGATATCTCTCACAATCTCACGCCTCATCTTGCCTTGCTGTAGTAAGCAACTCAACACTCATCAACTTACCTTGCCATTGTAAATAACTTAACTAGGGAACAGTAATTCTTTAGTCTGTCAGGAAAATATAGTGAGATTAGATAAGTTTTGTTTTTTCTGCATCTGTGTGAATCTGTCCAATTGTTTTTTATATCTACTGTGATTGAAACTCTGGTGTTTTTTGTTTCTAGATATTAAGTATTGTCATGTTTTCTATTTTGTTTACTATTTTTATACTTCTCATTGCGGCTGGCCTTTTAGAGAATACTTTTAATATCTTAAGAGTGCTTATGCTTATTTTAGTGAGACTGAGGCTGCTCCTGAAGGCCTTGCTGCATTGGTGAAACTCTACCATTTGTATTAGTATTACTTTTACCCATTATAATTGGGTACCCTTTTAAGAGCCTTAGAGGAGCTGACTGGTGGCAGTATAATTACCTTAGTCTGGGGAGAGGGGACAGAGTTGGTTAATCTTGAACACCTTGTGTGTGTGTGTGTAAATCAGATAACCAAGTATGTGTCAGCTACCTGGAACAGGGACACAGCGCTCCAAACTGGTCAGTGTGGAGTCTTTGGGGCCTGGAGACAAGTCCATCCCCAAGTCTGGAGTATGCTCCATGTGTGCTGTTAAGAGAAATTGTGCTTGGTGCAGAGAGCTGCATCTGAAAATATTGTGTATCCATTTTTGTTCTTAGTGGCCGTCCCTCACTGATCAGTGGTGCGGATTGAGGCTTCTTGATTACTGGTCTGGAGTAGGGACCATCACTATGGGTATCGAGGGAGACTCTTCACCTTCCTCAGCCTTGGAAACCCAGACTGACACATCAGTCAACCGACCAAATCCTCTGATTACTTGGGACAAAATAGATGCCTAAACCTAAGACAACTGTTTGCTTTTCTCTATTGTCGTCTGTCCTCTGTCATTTCAGCTCAGACTGAAGCCCAAGATCTCTTGCAAGTCACTCATGGCCATTATGGAATCTAGGGAACCCAGACAAACTATGACCACTGCCCCTTAAGCCTCCCCATCCAAGAAGCTTAGGATTCAGACACTGAGGATGAAGAGGGAGTATCCTACTCTGACCACCTTCCACAACCTTATCCAGACTCAGACCCATGATGGTCTGTTATCTGCTTCTACCTCAGAGGACCTCTTTCAGGGTACACTTCATAAATGGAGGTTTTAGTTGGGAAAGCAAACAATTGTCACATGTTCAGGCTCTCACTATAGGGTATTACTGAGTTTACATTCATCTAGATCACTAGCTATCCTCAGTGCATTGATGCTTGATAACATTTTTTAAGAGATCTCTCTCTACACCTAGATTCCCTACCACCTCCTTCCAGTATTCTGAAGTAACGTCTGCTTATGCCACAGCAAAGTCGCAAAGAAGTCAAACCAATAAAAACTTTCCAAAAAACACTGGATGAACCCAAAAATTTATTAAATCCAACAAAGCCACGATAAAACAGTTAAGCGCTTTAATCTCAAAGATGGGTCTCTCTAAGAACTAGGCAATGTTAACACCAACACCATTAAAATGTTACCGAACAATCTGCAGTAATACAAATAAACCAATCACAAAAAGCCTTGAATTTACAGAGAGAAACAGTCTTGATGAAAGCAATAATCAGAACCCAAAGACATTAAACTAAATATTTTGTTAAACCAATTTTAATTAGTCTAAAATTGTTAAAAAAAAAAAAAAAAAAAAAAAAAAAGTCTTTACTTTCAATTTTTTTGTTTTTATTTTTTGTTCATAAATCAAAATATTGTAGGATTTAAGTTTTAAAACACTTTTTAAATCGAGATGGTCTCATTCAGCCCAGGTTGATTATGTGCATTTAATTTAAATTGCCATTTTAACCCAGCCAGTTCGATCAAGTCTGCCCATGGTCCCCCCCTTCGAATCTTTTTGTCTAATCCAAAAAATAAAGAATGATTATTAAACTGGGCAGTATGTTTTTTTATAGAGCATTGTTCTTATTGTTATGGGCTGTATCATACGAATGCTTATAAATATGCTCTCTAATTTCTGCTTTCTCTTGCTCGCATAGAAACGCGGGAAATTCTGACACGGCCACATACTGGTGATCTTCGTGTTTCACTGTTGCAGTCATTACATTTGGTTAATCTGCTTGCAGGTTGTCCTCAGTCGGCCTGATTAACAAGTCTTGGGTCCTGCATCAGTTGTTGTCCCTTCTTCCATGATGTCAGATCATCAGGGGTATAAAACATGCAGCCGACTCCATTACATTAGTCTTTCTTGCTAGACTAATGCAATGGCGTCTGCTACATGCGGTGCCCGAAGCAGTTAAGTGCCTGTCGGCCGACTCCTGAAATTTTCCCCGTTGGGGAAACTTTTTCTTGCTCTTTCCGATGTCAGTAAAAGTTAGTAATTGCATTACTTGTGGAAAGCAAATACCTCATAAAGATTTTCATTCATACTGTATTCCTTGCCTAGGCCCTGACCACGACATACTTGCTGTCGGTTTTGTGCTTTATTTAATCAGCGCACTATCAGTCGTCAGTATATTTTTGCCACCAAATATTTCGGTTCCCTGTTTAATTATCCAGAAATAGTCTGTTAGCCGTCCGACTACCGTGATTCCGAAAACGCAAAGATAAAGACAAGACAGGCCACCGATGTCCAAAACTGCAGATGACGCTTCTCCTAAGCCAGTCGCCAGTTCTCTGTTACTCAGTGAGGTGCTTTCGCACCCCCTGATACCCGCTACTTCTGATTCGCAGCCCTCTACTGAGACCCATTCGGAGTCCAGTATGCCGCGAGATACTCCAACTATGGAACCCGCAAATGTCTCTACCTTGGATGGGTCCAGAGCCCCTGTGCAGGCACCGGCTTCTGAAGGTGTATTCAGGCCTACAGACTTGCATATTAAATTGACGCCTCCATTACTAAGGCCTAAATCTCACTCCATGTCTAAAAAACCACCCAGGCCACATGCTCAGGCCTCTATGGCTAACAAACAAATGATAAAAATGGCTGAAGATCTAATAACTCTAATCAGGGGTAGCCAGCCCCCCCCAAGAGGCCTAGGGCTGAGCTTGATTATGAATCTTCTGATCAGGATTCTATTTTTTTCTGACTCTTCTGATGACTTGGATGTGTCCTAACCTACTTATGAGGATTCTGATGCAGAGGACTCCATTCCCTCTGCTTCCCCTCATGAGGATTTTTCTTTTGGGGAAACCTTACATACTCTAAGGGAGTATTTTCACTGGGAAAGCCAGGAATTTTCTGGTTCAAAAAAGAGGCGTAGGGATTTCCTTCTACCTCAGCAGAGGCCTTTGGCTATTACTCCTAAACTAGACATTGTTGATGCTTTCTCAGAATCCAGTGTGGCCCATGATTCCCTGCCTCCAGCTCCTAGTAAACCTGACCAATACTACAGGGTCCCTGAGTCCCACAAGTTCCTTTTCAAAAATCCTGTTGCAGATCCAGAGACTATTTCACAGGGGCCCAAGGGCATTAAGGCTTCTACTGCTAAAAATCCTACACCTTCTGATAGAGACTCCAGGGTGCTGGATAGATGGGGTAAGGTGGTTTATACTTCAGCAACCTTGGCAATTAGAGCTTTAAACTGCCAATTTCATATGTTAAAATATCAGCAACATGTTATTGGACTGCTTAAACAGAAAATTATGTTGATTCCTGACTGTGGAAAATAGACGTAAAGGATTTAATGCATTCTGCTGAATAAGTTGGAAAACCTACTTTGCAATGTGGTTTTGACTCTTTAGAAGCATCTTGCAGGGCTGCTGTCTCTGGGTCTGTACTTGGAAGGCATGCTTGGCTTAAGGAGCAAAACTTGCCAAATCATGTCAAAGCTAAATGACTGGATGCTCTCTTAAACCAAGACCACCTATTTGGCAACAAAACAGAAGTCGTCCTCAAAAAGATGGAGGAAAAAGCTAAATCTATGCAAACTGTTAGATATCCTGCAAGTACAGCCTCCCAGATTTAGTAGGCATTTGCTTTCAAAGAATTGGTCCTTTCCAGTCTCTTCCAGTCCTTCCGTCTGAACTCAGGAACAGCAGAACCACCTAAGTTAGTCTCAGACTATGCACAGGCCTAAGCAGTGGGGGGGGGGCACGTCCAAAGCAGGAAGTAATAAGACACCCCCTTACGGAAAAATGTCACAATGACTTAACCTTAACCCTTCCAAGCCCTGCCCAACTGCCTGCTCCCTTGGGTGGAAAGCTCGTCCTGCATGTAAAAAACTGGGAGCTCTTTACCCAGGACAAATGGGTTTTAAATAGTTTCCCAAGGATACAGATTCCACTTCCACACCCTACCAACCCCAAATGGTTGGCCAGACCTAACCCCAAATCAGTGGGCAGAGGCTGAACAGCAGGTTCTCTCTCTTCTAGGTATCAGGGCTATTCAACCTGTCCCATCAGAAGAAAGGGGTCAAGGTTTTTATTCAAGGATTTTCCTGGTACCCAGAAAAGCATCTCCTGGCTTCCTATCCTGGGCCTCTCTATTCTAAACACCGTTTTGGTAATTCCAAAATTGAAAATGCTAACACTTCAGCAGCTGCTTCCTATGCTAGGCAAAGATGCCTGGTTGGCAACCTTAGACTTAAAGGAAGCTTACCTGCACATTCCAGTAAGGGAATCTTGCAGGAAATACCTAAGCTTCAGGGCAGGCACCATACACTATTAGTTCTCTGCACTTCCCTTTGGCTTATCTGCTGTGCCCAGGGTATTCACAAAGTGTCTAGCTCCAGCCGTTGCATTTTTCAGGCAGAGAAATATTCAGATATACCCATACCTGGATGATTGTCTGATTCAGTCAGAAAGCCAGGACTTGCTGTTAGAACATCTGGCATTCATAAAGAAACTTCTAACCTCACAGGGGTACACCATAAACAAAAAGAAATCTCACCTAGTACCCTGCCAGCAGATTGTAGTCCTGGGTGCAAGCTTGAACACAACTTCCCAGATGGCTTATCTCACTCCAGAGAAACAAGTGCATTTGGCAACCTACTTCAAACTACTGGCCACAAAGACCCAGCTATCTGCAAGGAAAATTTTGCAAGCCCTGGGGTTCATGGCCTTTTGCATTCTATTAATTCGATATGCAAGACTGCATATGAGGAAACTACAATGGTGTCAACATTCTCAGGACCTGGAGTCAATGATTCCTAGCATTCCTTGTACAAAGACAGAGTTCCTTTGGTGGGGTGAGGCCTGCTGCCGCAATAAGTGGCTCCCTTTCACTGTACCCCCTGCCGTCTAAACCCTAACAGACACATCAGACTATGCATGGGGGGCTCACTTGGCAGGGCAGTGCATTCAGGGCAAATAGAACCTTAGTCAGATGCACCTGCATATCAACCAAAAAGAAAAGTTAGCTGTACAGAATTCCCTGACAGCCTTCAAAGACCACATCCTTCCAGGACAATTATTGGTAAAGACAGAACACCACATTTATGTGGTACATAAACAAGCAGGGAGGAATCCACTCGTACCCTCTCTGCAGACTAGCCATGTCTCTGTGGAACACAGCCTTGAGCTACCAAGTGCACCTTCAAGCTCAGTTCCTGCCTGGCAAGCTAAATTCACTGGAAGATGACCTAAGCAGAAATCTTATGGACCCACACGAATGGAAACTGGAACCAAAAATATTCCACGTCTTGAACAAATGGGGGACTCCTAGAACTACAATTGGACAAATACTGCACAAGGACTCCCCACAGTCAAGCTTGGAAAGTGGATGCCCTGTCCTTTACTTGTGAAAACCTCTGTTTATTCCTTTCCCCCTCTACCTTTCCTCTCTCAGGTTCTGCTAAAGGTCAAACGGGACAAACCAAGGGCAATACTGATTGCACCAGACTGGCCAAGCTAGCATTGGTACCCCCTCTTGCGCAGTATGATACTGCTGGAGCCATGGCAGCTACCTCGGACACCTTCCCTGCTGTCCCAGCAGATAGGCCAGATTCTGCACCCTCAGCTTCAAATCCTGAACCTTGCAGCCTAATTCCTTGAGCTCTCCAATAGCATCCCTCAGTAAGCAGGTGCTAGATGTTCTGGAAGCAAGGAGGTCTAGCACTAGATAATGTTATGCTGATAAGTGGAAAAGATACTGTTCCTGGAGCCAAACTCAGGAGATGGGCACAACAGTGCCCGGGCTTGCCTCTTATTCTTCAGTACTTAATAGAAATGCTCTACAAGGGCCTATCTTTTTCGTCCATTAAAATTCATGCCTCTGCCATTTCAGCACATTATAATACTAAACCCACCCTCTTCTCTCACCCCCTGCTGAAGCAGTTCCTTAGAGGGGCCAAAAATGTAAGACTACTCCCCCCCCCCACCCCCCACCCCCCCCCGGCGAGCTTCTACTCCAGCCTGGGACCTTAACTTTGTATTGGAAAAGTTCACTCTCTCTCCATTTGAACCAGCTGCAACTGCAGAGCTGATATTCCTTTCTAGGAAAGCAGCCTTCCTTCTAGCCAGCACTTCAGCAAGAAGAGTGTCTGAATTACAGACCCTTATGGCAGTGGGAGCCCTTCATTATCTTCCATGGAGACAGGGTTTCCCTCAGAATCCATCCTTCCTTTATGCCCAAGGTGGTGTCTAGTGTGGCCCTAAATCAGTCCATTCATTTGCTTACCTTTTTCCCCGAATCCACAAAACAAGGGAGAATGAGTACTGCACTCTATGGACGTGGACAGACAACTTAGATTTTATTTGGACAGTACCAAGCCTCTCAGAAAATCTGAACAGCTGCTGGTTGGCTTTGCTGCAGGGGCAAGAGAGGAAGGCCATTTCAAAGCAAACCATTTCTAAATGGATAGCCCATTGCATTCATTTCTGCTATAAGCACCATGGAAAACGTACCCCACAGGGGATAAGATCACATTCCACGAGGGCTGCATCTACCTCTGCAGCCTTTTTCAGAGGAGTCCCTACCAGGGACATCCTAGAAGCTGCTACCTGGAGCTCTGTACATGCCTTCACCAAGCATTACCACATGCCTATTTTTTCTAAATCCAGAGCTGGATGTTCTTCATCTCACATTGCTGCAGTCCTTACATATGGGTAGTCCGCTGTCCTCGGTCGGCCCGAATACCAAAGTATTAGGCTGACGTCGGTCAAGGCGCTTAAAACTGACATCAGGACGTCAGGGTACAAAAGCGCATGACCGACGTCATTTCCTCAGTCTTTTTTGCCGCATGGTCCAATGCAGAAGCAGCGTTGCAAGTGCCGTTCGGCGTTCTGAAATTTTTCGAATTCGGAGTTTCAGACTGAATCCAAGTTGGCTAAGTACCCCGTTGGGGATTATTTTGGTTTTTTCTTGCCTCAGTGTTTTACCGGATGTCAGAAAAAGTGAATAACTGTATTTCTTGTGGGAAACAGATACCGCATAGGGATTATCATTCTTTGTGTATTCCTTGTTTGGGGCCTGAGCACGACGTTGTTGGGTGTCGCTTTTGTGCTAGGTTCAATAAACGCACTATTAATCGAAGGTTAGATTGTGCTAGGCTGGTCTTTGGGAAGCGGTGCAATTATAATATGCCGTCGGATTCTCCGGCGCCCGCTTCTGCAAAGAAGCGCAAAGACAAAGCGGTTATACCCAGGCAAGATGAGTCGTCCGTTCTGGACGCCGGTTCTTTAGAGGCTTCAGTGGAACCGGTGGTTCCGACGGAGACTTCACTGGAGTCTCAGGGGGAGACTTTGATTTTGCAGGAGGTGGTCTCTCCGGAGGCTGGTCTGGCTGAAGGGGCTTCTCAAGTTACTGTACTCCCCTCCCTTCCTAAGGTGGTTAGGCCTTCTCCTTCTGTTTCCAAGGCTTCTCCCAGAGGCAGGCCAGTTTTAGCTTCTGTTGGTGTCACTCCTAGTTCAGCAGGGTCTGTGCCTAAGAAGCACATGCTTAAAATGGCAGAAGATTTGATTACTCTGATTAGAGGTTCTATGCCCCCTCCTGATAAGAGGCCTAGGGTGGAGCCAGAGTTGGGAAGTTTTGAGCAGGCTTCGGATGTTTGAGTCTTCAGCTGAAGACTTCCAGGAGTACTCTCCTTATTCTGATTCTGATGCAGATGATTCCACTCCTTCTGCTTCTCCTCCAGAGGATTTTTCTTTTTCAGAGACACTCCATTCTATGAGGGAACATTTTAAGTGGGAAGGTCAGGACTTCTCTGATTCTAGGAAAAGGCTTAGGGAGTTTTTGCTGTTACCCCAGCATAGGCCCTTGGCTATACCCCCTGTTCTGGATGTTGTGGAAGATGTGTTTGCAGAGGCTTCACTTAATCCTGATTCTCTGCCTCCTGCTCCTGTTAAACCGGATAGGTATTACAGGGTGCCTGAGGCTCATAAATATCTTTATAAGAGTCCTAGGGCGGACCCAGAAACTATTAGTCAGGGACCTAAGGGTGTCAAGGCCTCAGTTGTGAAAAATCCAGTTCCTCTGGATAAAGAAGCCAGAGCTTTGGATAGATGGGGAAAGAAGGTCTATACATCTTCTACCTTAGCTATGAGGGCTTTGAATTGCCAGTTTCATATGTTGAAATATCAAAACTTTCTTCTTTCTCAATTGAAGTCTAAGGTGGATGCTCTGGCGGAAGGCATTGAGTGTAAAGAATTGCAAGATTTGGTGCATGTCTCTGAACAGGTGGGTAAGCATTCATTACAGTGTGGTTTTGATGCTGTGCAGGCCTCGTCTAGGGTGGCGGCCACTGGCTCAGTTCTTAGCAGGCACGCCTGGTTGAAGGATCAGAATTTATCTGACCATGTTAAGACAAGGATTTTGGATGCTCCTTTGCAGTCTGATGTGTTTGGTTCACCTGTGGAGTCAGTCTTGAAGAAAATGGAAGACAAGGCTAAGTCTGTGCAGACTGTTAAAGATTTTTTGCAAGTTCAGCCTCCGAAGTTTAGTAGGAATTGGCCTGCTAAGGGGTGGACGTATCCTTCTTATGATTCTCAGTCTAGGGGTAGATCTAGACGTGGTAGGGGCAGAGCTCAGAGTTCTTTCAGGCCTAGAACAGGGAGTTCACCTGCACAATCTTTGGGTGAGGGCAGGGGCCAGTCCTTTCGTAAACAGGCCCAATGACCTACTTTTTCAGCTGCCAGATCCTTCTTGCCTGGCAGCACCTTTGGGAGGAAGGTTAGCACTCTTCAAGGAAAATTGGATGTTGGTTACCCAAGACAAATGGGTATTGGATATCATACACCAGGGTTACAAGTTTTATTTCCATACCTTGCCTCCTTTCAAAGGCATGCCGGACGTTCCTCCTCAGCAAAGACTAGAGGCTCGCAAACAAATTTCTCTACTACTTCAAATAGGGGCCATACAACCGGTCCCTCTGCCAGAAGTGGGCCTAGGATTTTATTCTCGCCTGTTTCTAGTACCAAAGAAAGGAAACACGTGGAGACCAATTTTGGATTTATCCATCCTCAACACATATCTGGACATTCCCAAGTTCAAAATGTTAACGTTACAACAGCTTTTACCTCTACTGGGCAAAGATCACTGGATGGTGACTCTGGATGTCAAGGAGGCTTACCTTCATGTTCCCATCAGGCCCAGTTGCAGGAAGTATCTGCGTTTTCGGGCTGGGACTTCACATTATCAGTTCTCTGCATTGCCCTTTGGCTTATCTACTGCGCCCAGAGTGTTCACGAAGGTTCTGGCTCCAGTGGTAACTTTCTTCAGGCTGAGAGGAATACAGATCTATCCTTATTTGGACGATTGCCTGATACTGGCCCAAGAAAAGGACGAACTTCTTCATCATTTACAGTATGTGATGGCAGTGTTAAGATGCCTGGGGTATTCTGTGAACGAAATAAAGTCCAGTCTAGTACCCTCTCAGGACATGTGCTTTCTGGGTGTGAGACTGAATACAGCATCCCAGATGGCCTTTTTGACCCCGGACAAACAAAAGAATCTTTCTCTTTACTTCCAGTTGTCTCATCAGTCCAGGCTGACTGCAAGGACAGTCCTTCAAGCCTTGGGGTTCATGGCATCTTGTATTCTGGTACTTCCCAATGCCAAACTGCATATGAGGAAGCTACAATGGTATCTCAAGTATGTATGGACACAGCACTGCCAAGATTTGGACACTGTCATTCAAATAATACCTTGCATTCAAAAGGAATTTTTGTGGTGGGCTCAGGAATGTCACCTAAACAAGGGACTCTCTGTGACCCGGCCAGAGGCGAGTCAGATTTTAAAGACAGATGGCTCAGACAAAGCTTGGGGAGCTCATCTAAATGGAAAATGGGTACAAGACACGTGGCCTGCCAGACTTCAACATCTACATATCAACTTGAAGGAGATGTTAGCAGTCCAATTTGCATTGATAGCTTTCAAGGATTTACTTCTTCCAGGGCAGGTGTTGATTCAAACAGACAACACAACTGTCATGTGGTACATCAACAAGCAAGGGGGAACGCATTCTTATCCTCTATGCAGACAAGCAATGATTTTGTGGGAGACTGCTCTCAGTTTACAGCTAAATCTTCAGGCAAGGTTTCTGCCAGGAGCACAGAACTCCTTAGCAGATGTGTTGAGCAGACAAATTATGGATCCCCACGAGTGGAAATTGGATCCTCACGTATTTCAGAGATTGACAGTGTTATGGGGAACTCCAGACATAGATCTGTTCGCTTCTCCACTAAATTACCAGCTGCCAAAGTTTTGCACAAAAAGGTTTCATCCCTCAGCTTGGAAAGTGGATGCGCTCTCGTTCAATTGGAGCAATCTTCACGTGTATGCCTTTCCACCTCTGCCTCTCCTCCCAAAGGTACTGCTGAAGGTCAGACAGGACAAGCCAAACATGATTTTAATAGCTCCAGATTGGCCTTGACAGCACTGGTACCCATTACTGAGAAGTCTGGTACAGGAGCCTCCATGGCCTTTGCCTTCGATTCCTCACCTGCTGTCTCAGGAGAACAGTCATTTACTCAGTCAAACTTCATTCTCTACATCTGACAGCCTGGCATATTCTATTTTAAACCCTGGAGGGTCTCAGCTTCCACAACAAGTTTTGAATGTTATTTTGGAGGCCAGAAGGCCTAGTACAAGGAAAGTTTACGCAGATAAATGGAGGAGATTTTTATTTTGGTGTACAGCAAAGGACTTTGATGTTTCTAAACCTAATTTAAGTGTTGCGCTTCAATACCTTACTGAGTTATTGGACAAAGGTTTGTCCTTCTCTATAAAGGTTCATGCTGCAGCGATTTCTGCTCACTATGACTGTGACCCACCATTATTTTCTCAGCCTTTGTTTAAGCAATTCCTTAGAGGGGCAAAGAATATAAGACCCCCACGTAGAGCTCCTACTCCTGCTTGGGATCTCAATTTTGTGTTGGAGAAACTCACTCTACAACCTTTTGAGCCTGCAGCATCGGCAGAGTTGAAATATTTATCTTGGAAGACTGCTTTTTTGTTGGCCATTACCTCTGCAAGAAGGGTTTCTGAATTACAGGCCCTTATGGCAGTTGAGCCTTTCTTAATTTTCCACAAGGATAGGGTGTCTCTGCGTACTAACCCTTCTTTTATGCCAAAAGTGGTTTCCAGTGTGGCTTTAAACCAAACTATTCATTTGCCTACTTTTTATGCAAACCCCCAAAATAAAGGGGAAAGGATTTTGCACACTTTGGATATACACAGACAGTTGCGATATTATTTGAGCAGAACTAAAGGGTTTAGGCTGTCTCAGCAGTTGTTTGTTTCTTTTGCTTTGGGTTCTCAGGGCAAACCTGTTTCAAAACAAACTATTTCTAAGTGGATTGGTTTTTGTATTGCTTTCTGTTATTCCCATCATGGTAAGGAGATTCCAGCTGGGATTAGGCCTCATTCCACTAGGGCTACTGCCACTTCTACAGCTTTTTAAGGGGTGGCTACTAAAGATATTTTGGAAGCAGCTACTTGGAGTTCAGTGCATACTTTCTCTAAGCATTACCACCTTCCACTTTACTCTAAATCTAGGGCTGGATTTGCAACTGCAATTTTACAAGGCATGTTGGCAGCTCCTAATGCTTTATAGTTTTGCCATCCTCCCTTACCTCTGCTTTGGGATTCTACCCATATGTAAGGACTGCAGCAATGTGAGATGAAGAACATAGTACAGTTTTGTACCTACCATAAATGTAGATGTTCGAAGATCCACATTGCTGCAGTCCAATTTACCCTCCCTCCTTCCCCTCTGTTATTGAAGGTGGTGGTGTGGTTTGTGTTGTACATATTGTAAATATGGTTAGTGCATGGGTGGTTGGTTAGGTTTTGCTGGTTTTTGGCTTTGGCCTATTTTGTTAGGGCCTTCTGACATCTGGGGCAAGAAAAGACTGAGGAAATGACGGTCATGCGCTTTTGTACCCTGACGTCCTGATGTCAGTTTTAAGCGCCTTGACCGACGTCAGCCTAATACTTTGGTATTCGGGCCGACCGAGGACAGCGGACTACCCATATGTAAGGACTGCAGCAATGTGGATCTTCGAACATCTACATTTATGGCAGGTACAAAACTGTACTTTTTGCCACTGCAGTCTTGCAGGGCTTAATAGCTGGCCCTAATGCTCTCTAACTTCCTCCTCCCTTACTTTGCTTTGGGAATCAACCCAAATGTAATGACTGCAACAGTGAAACATGAAGAACATATTACAGTTGTGTACACTTGCCATAAATGTAGATGTTAGTGTATTCACTGTTGCAGTCCTGGTTACCCTTCCTCCAGTCCCCTAACTTCTCTTGGCTCTACCTTTCCTTCTTGTTTTAAGCTTTCTGGTGTATTTGCTTTTTGATGGAGGTGTAACATAACATAAAGGATGCCCATTGTGGGGGCACCTGACATCTGGGGCAAGAAAAACTGATGTAATGGCATCAGCTGCATTTTTTTTTACCCCTGATATCATGGAAGAGACTGCATCCGATGCAGGAATCCAAGACTCTGGTATTCAGGCTGGCTGAGGGCTACCTGCAGGCAGATAACCCAAATGTAATGACTGCAACAGTGAATACACTTTAACATCTACATTTATGTTAAGTGTACACAACTGTACTTTCCAGTTATCTTCCAGTCAGGTCTGTAGTGAAACCCCCCCCTTCTCTTCTGATACCTCCCCTGAACAAACCCCCCAGAGGAGAGAGACTGGAAGAGAACAAGCAAGAGGAGGCACATAGATTCCCCATTGCAGTCTGTCACTGAGGATACTGATTTTGAGGAAGAAGCATCTCCCAGGTCACTGGATAACGTCTCCTTGGGAGATGTATTAGAGAGCCTTAGGAAGAAAGGTGGTTGGAGTTATGATAATCCTTCTGCAGAGGAATCAGTATTTTTGGAAGCTTTTGGGTCTGGCCCATCTATTTCTTGGTTTACCCCCCTAAAGATAGGCCACACTGGAAGAAGAGTCGCAGTAGATGCTGTGGTTGTGATGGCGGCCATTAAAAAGAACTGTCATACACAGAGCTTATCCATCCATCTACCAAGCAGTGACTAGGGCACTGGACAGATTCAGAAAGTTTTCCCTCAGCGACATTCATTTAAAGGTGTCTTAATTACCTGGCACATTTCACAAGACTACAGAGATTTGACCAAAAAACTATCAAATTCTGTCTTGACACCATGTTTGCAGAGGATTTCAAAAAGGTCATCTCAGCTCCTAGATACTTTGTCTATGTAGCAAAAGTTTTATGTGTGCTAAAATTATCCAGAGGCTGCTCCATACCATTTTTTCAACCCCCTAGTCTACAAAAGAAAAGAGCTTCCCGATGTTCCACCCAGTCAGAGGAAGGCAGCAGCTCAAGAATTCAAATCCTGCTAGACAAGAGTCATCCAAGAGGTCCCAACAGACCAAATAGGATTTGGAACTTACTTGTTTTTAGTGGCCAAAATTTTCACCATCCTTTTAATTACTTATTTCTTTGGATATCTGCCTAGATCTATAAAACTTTATTATACTCCCCTCTCTCAAGATTAGGCCCACCCCATCCCACCTAATCCCCGTCCCCTGGACTTGCCTTCAGCTACTAATGCTCCACAGATTGGTTCTTGTTCACCCTTTGCCTTCCCTCGGGTCTACCCGCTCAGTTTGCCCTGCGGGCTCACTTTGCTCCCCTACCCTGCCCCCAGTTCCCACCCGCCCCCAGCACCTCTACATTTATGCCGTTTAGCCACACCCATCACCCCGCCCCAACCAACTAGTAACCTCCTCCCTTCCACACCCACTTATTACTCCTCCCCTCTTTTCACCAATACTCTTCCATACCTCCCCTCTGTCTCCTTCCAAAATTTATAACTCGCATACCTAGTAAACTAGCAATCCACAACATACCTTCCCTCAAAATCCTATCCCACTATGCTCTCAAAAGCCATATCCTTCTGTACTCATCTAGTACTGTTCACCATATCCTGTATCTACTACCTGACCCTGCCAATTAACTATAACCACACTCCATTTCATACTACTAACCATCTTAACCTACCTTACATTCACACTTCCCAATCTCTCCATGCCTATACCCCATAAAACACCATATTTTCTTCTCTTATAAACTTATTACTCCTCACAACTATCCGAACCCTACAACAACTACCTTAAATCTAGCTAAACTCAACCCTGTTTCTAAGCAGACAAAGTACCTCCCCAACCTAATGCTATATCTGACTTCTATTCTATTATCAGGAGACATACACCCCAACCCAGGCCCATCCTCATCCCCACCAGTGGATAAATCCATACTACTCGCCTCCTTAAACGCCCAAAGTATAGTTAACAAAATCCCTAATCTGCATGCCTGGCTCACATAACAAACCAGCCATTTTGTCCATCTCTGAAACTTGGTTAAAACCTCATATAAAAGATTCCAAAGATAATCCCACCCAACTACTGTATAATCAGAAAAGATAGAACAAACAAAAAAGGAGGTGGAGTAGCCCTTCTATACCTATCCTCCTTAAGTTACCCCTTTATAACAAACCAACTCCCCAATTCAGTAATGCAGAACTACTCTTGGCACTGCTTCAAGTAAATAAACACAAACACATATGCATAGCCTCCTTCTACATTCCCCCCCCCAGGCAACAATATTTCTACACTAGAAGATATCCTCTCCTGGCTTTCCAATAACATTAACAATGAAACTATACTTATGGGTGACATGAATATTGGCCTGCAATAGTCTCCCACAAATCCACTCAACATTAATCTTTACAACTTTTCTCAACTGATCAACTCCATAACTCGGCCCTCAAAAAACCTCACCAGTGATAGTACCCTAGACTGGATATTAGTCTCCCACCCTCATTACTTAAATAGTGGCACCCTGCCTGATTCCCTTAGTGACCACTTGCCCACATTCACACACCGACTAACTTCACCCCTGCATCTTACTCAATTTTATTACTACTCGCTGCCAAAAAAACTTTAACCCCACTACCTTTTCCAACTCTCTAAAAGCAATCAACTGGTACACCCTAAAAACCCTACCCCTGGAACAGGCTGTTGCTCACTTTAACTCAACTTGTCTAAACCTCTTGGAGCAACAAGCCCCCATAAAAACAAAAAATAAAAAACAAACCTGCCCCTTGGCTAACAAAAAACACACTAATAACTATGCACCTTAGAGATAAGGCATGGTCATCATATCAGAAACGTAGGACTCCCCTAGCCCATAACGAATGCAAACCACTCAAACCAAGTAAAAAAACTCATCTCCGATAAACAAAGTTACTTCTCCATAATCCAAAACAACAAAACAAATCCTCAAAAATTTTGGAAATGCATCTCTACCCTCCTTAATCCCAACAAACAAGATAACCTGAGCCCAGACCCTAACACTCCTGACATAGACTTGGCCAGTCAATTCAACACCTTCATTGATTCCATCTCCAAACTAACCTCATCCTTTTCATCTTCAAACCCCACCACACCCCCACTACACCCCAATCCTCCCCTACCAATTTTTCACTCCTCACCACTGCTCATCCCCCTATCTCCACTCCATCATCAACATTCTCAAATTCTCCCCTCCCCCCACCATTCTCACTAAAACCTGTACCCACATCCACCATAAAAAAACTACTGCAGAAACTAAAACCATGCTCTAATGCCCCTGATAACATTACTTACTTTTTCAGTATAGCTGCTGAAGCCATTGCCTTACCCCATCACCATTTTAATCAACCGTTCCATTCAAGAAAGCTCGGTACCCCAAATCTGGAAAAAGGCTTTTGTTCCATTGCATAAAGGAGGCAGCAAAAACAATATTACTAATTTCCGTCCCATCGCTATTCTATCTCCTATCTCTAAACTTTTAGAAAAATGTATTCACCTACAACTCCTACCATACCTCTTAGACAATAACCTACTAACTCCAACACAGCATGGTTTCAGACCAAGACACAGTACTATGACAGCCCTACTCTCCTTCCTGGAAGCTGTGAACAAAGCCCGGGACACAGGACATATTGTCTCTACCCTCCTACTAGATCTCTCTAAAGCCTTTGATACGATCTCCCACAATTTACTACTAACTAAACTCTCCAAGCTTAACTTGTCATCCTCTTCTCTGAACTGGTTCACTAGCTACTTATCCAGTAGATATCAGGCAGTGAGATGAAAAAAAGCCACCTCCCCTAGGTATCAGGCAGTGAGATGGAAAAAAGCCACCTCCCCTTTCATCAACCCCCCAGCCGGTGTTCCCCAAGGATCTATACTGGGTCCCCTGCTTTTCAGTATATTCATAAACTATTTCCACAACTCTGTCCCTTCAACTAAAATTATCCAATACGCAGATTCAGCTATAATCTGCTCTGCTACCTCCATCTCCACACTGCTAAAGCTTACTCAAGATGCATTCTCAACCACTGAACAATGGATGAAAACAAATCACCTTGTACTCGGTGCCTCCAAAACCAATGTAATGGTATTCACCCCCTCTAAATCTACCCTTTTCAATCCAAGTAATTTCACTATTACTAGTCACAACAATGCACCCCTACAACTGGTATCTGAGGCCAAATTACTTGGGGTCCAAATTGATAGCTTAAATTCAGTTCCCATCTTCAACTAAATATAAAAAAAAAAACACCAAAAAATTGGCATGCTCTACAGACAGAATCATTATCTTACACCCTCCACCAAATTCACCCTATCTACCACCTCCCCTATGGAGCCCCACTTCTAACTAACCTACAGTTTTCTCTCAAAACACAACTCTCCTCTAGCTATAACAAAATTGCCAAGTTTGCTACCTCCCATAAGTCCTCCTCACCACTGTTCGGCTCTCCACAAACTAAAATGGTTAGAACTACCCAGTCACTTCACCTATGTCCAACTGACTCTTGCACACAAACTCATCTTCAATCCCTCCCTCTGCCCATCCCTTTCTTCTACCTTCAAAATGCACCTCCCTGATAGAGTTCTAAGATCTAACAACCAAAACTTGATTGAACTGTATAAACCAATTCTCGTCCCCCTGGAAAAAATCTCTTATTCTACAGTCTTGCTCGTCTCTGGAACTCCTTACCCCCATCCATTCGTACCATCACAAATCACTTCTCATTCAAAAAATTCCTTCACTCACACCTAATTTCCCAGTGGGAATGCTCCTGCTCCCACCCAACATAATCTCCTCATACTAAGAATTTCCACTTCGCCTCCCCTTTTCATAATGGGAATTTCTACTTGCTCTCCAAAACTCTTAGATCTTGCTGTTGCTTGTATTAGCTTTTTCTGAATACTTAAAGGTACCCAAGTGTAAATATACCCTATGATGGAAAAGGTTCTGTTTCTATATTGAAAAGTTCTATGTCAGCTCATATACCTTCCTCTTGATTGTATTAAGCTACTCATCCTGAATGTATGAAAGATATCTCCAGTGTAACCCACCCTAAGTTGTAAAAGCCTCTGTTTCTATATTGTAAATTGTTTTCAGCGATAAAAGATTGTAATATTTGTATATGTTTGTACACTAGTCTACTGTATTTCCTAGTCCATAGGAATTGTATAATTGAAACTAAATACCTTATTGTAACCTTGCTAATTGTTTTTGGAGCTTTTCTTCCCAGGACTCCTTTGAAAACTGGTTCTTTTGTCCCAATGGACTATCCTGGCAAACCAACTGCAAATAAGACAGGAGACCGGTTGCTTGTCCAGTCAGGATAAAATAGACAAGTGTTCTGTTCAAGCAGCATTATTATGTACAAACACATTAGGATTGAGGCTAAGTAACTTCTATTTAGATAAACTTGTAAACAAACTAGCTATTACACTCATACATGCTCACTCACTGGCTGCACTCTCAAAATGGCACTGAAGCCAGAGCATGCCTGCTATTTATATGCACATGCCGACCTTGAACTGCTTCTTAAAGTCAAAGTAAACTTTGTCATACAGATCAACAAAGGAAAAAGTGCGTATCACTGCATGAAATTTCGGTAGTCTGGCTTGTACCATAAAGAATTATAGTTTACAGAAGGACGATTAATTAAAAAATACTGAAGTAGAAATCAAAAATAAGGTACTAAAAATAAAGTGTAAAGTGAGCTATATAGATAACCATGACATATTTGCACATAAATAATGTTTGTGTACCCATTTAGCAGGTTAGGCTATGGGTTTGTTAAAGATGCAGGATGCACACACTATTCTGCATACTCCCTTTTTGAGAAATAAGTCCTACAATATTGACACCATTAATTGACATGCAATCAATACAAATAATTTTGTCATGCAATTATACAGAACTAACTACATATAGACAATTATGTCCAGGTTGCTGTGTGTTTCACACTAGGTCTGGAAGTACAAACAGATTGTCTGACACAGAAATTAGAATTAGATCTAGCAAATGGGACCGTTTCTGCTGAATGTTTAACTTTCGGGACATCTGGAATAACATAAGGAATGAAAGTAGAAACAAAGGCAAGGATTCAAAAGATAACCACAAAGCCTTCTTTAGCTATGTTAAGAATCCAAGTGGTAACTCGCAGATATACACTTAACTAGTTATAAATAGCATAAAATATACTGAACTTACTGATATTGCCAAAAATCCTGGCAGATAGATTCAGTGGAAACTTCACCCCCCCCCCCCCCCCGTCACCTTCAAAAGGGCCCACAACAAAACCGGGGAAGTGTAGTGTCCCAAAAAATCACAGAAGTACAGGTGAAAACAGCCCTTTCATAAGCCAAAAACATAGCGTTAATGGGACCAGATGGTGTCTCAGGCTGCATCTTGCACGATCTACAGAACAAACTAACCCCCCACCTAAACAATGCTGTTCAACCTCAGCCTCCCCACAGGCTACGTGCCCATAGAATGGCACAAAGCAGCGGTTATTCCTGTCCACAAAGGAGGGGGCCACAAGTAACCCTCGTAACAATCACCCCATAAGCCCGGTCTGCAAGGCTACGGAGAGCATCATCATGGAACTCATTAACAGACATTGGGAACCTCCGCAAACACTTGACCCGACCCAGTTCAGCTTTAAGGGCAGATCATGCCTACTAAACCTGGTTGACTTCAAGGCAGTCACCAAGGCCATAGACGAGGGAAAGGTGGTTCACACAGCCTACCTCGCCAAGGCTTTCAACACCATTCCCCACTTGGGTATTACAGAAAAACTCACCAGCCTGAACATAAACTCCTACGTCACGAGATGGGTTGCCAACTGGTGTACGGACAGAACTCACACAGTAAGAATAGCAGGCTCCACGTCCAATTGTAAACCAGTTACAAGTGGTGTCCCGCAAGACTCTGTCCTGGGACCCCTACGGTTCAGCATATACTTCTCAGAAGTACAGGCAAGCACAGGAGGATTATGGCTAACCAAGTTAGCTGATGACTGCAAACTGGGAGCCATAATTGACTCTCCGGCTGACATGGACATCCTGCAAAAGGGCCTTACTGAGACTGACACCTGGTGTCAAAGTCATGGCCTCAAGCTAAATGCCAAAAAATGCATAGTCATCCCGTTTGGGGAAAAACAGAACACCCATGAATTACCACATAGGTGGCAGCCCCCTTAATACAGAAGAGGTAATGAGATCTGGGGACCTAGGTAAATAGTAATCTCTCCTTTGGCAATCATATTGCCAAAGTAGTTAGGAAATCCTTCTATGTGGCCCATCTAAGTACTAAAGGGTTTGCATATAGAAATAGAGGTTATAGTGCCCCTCTACTCGTCACTCATGAGACCCATCATAGAGTACAATGCCCCATTTGGGATGTACCTCACAAGACACTTCCAACAGCTGGAAAGACCAGAGAAGTACCTCACCAAGAGTATTACTGTTCTCAAACGTATGTCCTATGCAGCCCGTCTGGAAAATTTCCAGCTGTACTCAGTGGCATATCGCTTACTCAGAGGTGATCTCTATCTGACTTACAAAGCTATGTCCAGCTCAGAATTGGACATGCTCCACCTAAAGAAATCAAGTCACTGCAAGCCACATGCTCTAGTGAGCTAAACCTCGCCACAACAATAAATAGAACATGCTGGAGGGATAGATTCCTGTCAGAGACTCCCCATGCTTTGGAATAAAATTCCTAATTACATCAGGCAGAGCCCCTTATTAACAGTCTTCAAGAGAAACCTTGAGTGAATGGGTAACAGAAAATACACCCCTGGGACCACTTCATTGGCTCTGCTTGACAGAGCATCAGTTAATCAATGGGGTGGCGAAATCCGACGCACTCTGGCTAGGCTTATAAATGCCCTCAGGCAGATAGCCAAGTACCTACCTATGATATGTTGTTTCTCTCGCCTTCATTCTTGCTGGTTGGGTTTGGAGCTGATCTTTGGCTCCAACTCGGCCATTTTCTATAGCTTGAGAGCCATTTACTGGCTCGAGGCTTCCCTATATCCCACAATGCCTGGCACTAAATCCCCCGATCTCGTTTGCCGCTTCAGCTGCGAGGTTGCGCTTTACTGGCTCAGGTCGTATTCATTTTTTTGTCATAATTAGTTGTTAAATTTTAGTATACATTTCAAGCTTTTTTGTTCTTAGTAGTGTAGTACTGTTAGATTAGTTGTAGTACGTGTGTTTTCTGCCTTTTAGGAAACTCGTTTTAATTATCGCCCCCCCCCCCCCATCTCCCTAAAGTAGGCCGCTTAAATTAGAGGCTATCCCCTTCCCTTTTATAAACCTTTTTCCAGTAGGAAGTAGTGTTTAGCCTTTGTAGTTAAAGATAATTTTCTTTTTATTTATGCTAGTATTGTTATTGTCTTTAATTTTTTTGTGTGAGGGTGTGGGACTAGTGTGTGTTTATTTACACTAGTGTAATATTCTTCAGTTGGTATCCCTTTTTCTTTAGCATGTCAAAGGATACCAAGGTATCATGGTTCAAGTGTGACTTGTGCTGTCAGAAAATGTCTCTGACAGACTGTCACACTTGTGTTTATTGTTTCGGTGCCCTACACCTGCAGGACTCTTGCTCTGTATGTCATGCCTTTAGTCCGAGAGTCCTGCAGGAGCGTGGGAACAAGTTGATTCTCAGAGGGTTACTCAAACCCGAGGGGTCTCCGGCGAAGTCTCAGCAAGCGAAAACCCCTAAGCCCACCAAGCAGTCTGCTCCCAGTACGGAGCCGTTGCCAGGTGGAGCATCTGCTTTTATTTCGGTTCCGGACGGAACCGAATCTCACTCTGCTCCGACCTTGGTGTCTGAACAGTCAGGGAGCCGTAAGCGATCTAGGTCGCCATCCCTAGAATCTGTTTGCTCTGCTCTGGGGTCACCCTTACTACAATCTGAATGGAGCCATCGGTCCCACTCTTCTCGGTCCTCTGCAATCCGATCATGACTTGGAGAGAATGGTTAGTTGACTCCTCAAATCGCAGGCCCTGGCTAAAATGTTATCTAGCCCTCCTCCTCAGGCTGCGGCTGTGCCTTTTTCTGAAGTAGTTCCTCCTCCGACTCCTCCTGTGAGTCCAGAGCCAGAGTTTGTTGGGGCTCTGATCTTGGAAACGGCGCCGATGCTTCCCCTTTTGGCTCCGTCGTCTGCTCCAATTTCTTCAATGGTTCCGTCCTTGGAGGGATCTGGATGCCGAGACTCCCTCGTCTGCTCAGAGGGGGTGAGTGGCATCGGACCCTTATCCGACTCGGTTCTCCCTCTCAGAGCCTCGGCACAGGTAAGCTCTGCTCCTACATCGGCCTCTGAGCCGTCCCTTTCGGTGCCGGGGAGGATTCCTGTCTCATCGGAGCGGGGCCCCTCTTCTCTGCCGGACAGGGGCGCTTTTGAGGTCGAGGAGCGTGCTGACTTCAGAGTCTGCACCTCTATCAGCCTCTTCAGCTCCTCCCCCCCAGGGTGCTTGCTTTGGTCTCTGCTCCTCCTCCAGACCCCAAGCGAGGGGATTAAACGCTCCAGGTCACCCCACTGGGTGTATCTTCCTCTTCCGAGACCTCCCCTGAGATTTCAGAGGAGCCCCCTCGTAAGAGGAAATGTAAGAGGAAACATGTTGACTCCCCCGAGTCTGTCGCATCAGATACAGACTTGGAGGATTCTGAAGGGTCCCAAAGATCCCCCTCTGAAGATGTCTCTTAGACATCCTGGAGAGCCTTAGGCAGAAGGGGATCTGGACTGCCCTTAGCCCTTCTGAGGACGAGTCTATTCCCGCTTCTGTGGATTCGCAGGCTGCTACCGAAACCTGTTTGGAGTCTGGTATGCCACGAGACTCTTCTTTGACTAAGGATCCTGCAGATGTCTCCACTTTAGATGGGTCCAGAGCTGCTGAGCAGACACCGGCTTCCGAGGAAGGAATTTGCACTACCGATACTCAAAACAAACCGACAATTTATTTTGCGTCTTCAGTTCTTTCTAAAACTACCGAGTTTCTAAGGCCCCAGGGTGTGAACTACACCTAAAAACAGACCACCCAAGCTCAGGCTCCTGCTTCCATGCCTTTGTCTCAAATGCTTAAAATGGCGGAAGACCTTATGCTTAAGGGAAGCCAGCTTACCCCTTCCAAAAGAAAGACTTGTCCCCTGCAGATGTTCTTCGTGTTTCACTGTTGCAGTCATTGCATTTGGGTAATCTGCTGGCAGTTTGCCCTCAGTCGGCCTGAATAACAGTCTTGGGTCCTGCGTCAGTTGCTGTCTCTTCCATGACGTCATGTCGTCAGGGGTATAAAACATGCAGCCAACACCATTTTAATCTTTCTTGCCACGCGGTGCCCGAAGCAACACCATTTTAATCTTTCTTGCCATGCGGTGCCCAAAGCAGAAGCAGTTTGCAAGTGCCAGTCGGCAGACTCCTGAAATTTTCATGTTTCTGAACCGAAGTCTTCAACCTAAAGCTAAGTACCCCATTGGGGAAACTTTTTTTCTTGGTCCTTACCAATGTCAGTAAAAGTTGTTAATTGTATTACTTGTGGGAAGCAAATACCTCATAAGGACTTTCATTTGTACTGCATTCCTTGCCTCAGCCCTGACCACAACATGCCTTGCTGTTGGTTTTGTGCTAAATTTAACTAACGCACTATTAAGCGTCTGTATATTTTTGCTTCCTAAATGTTTTGGCTCAAGATTTAACTATACAGAAATGTCTGTTAGCAATCAGACTACCAGATTTCACAAAAACGCAAAGAAAGACAGTCGAAGTCCAAAACCGACTTGGCTTCTCTTAAGCCAGTCGCCAGTACTCAGTGAGGTGCTTTCGCAGCCCCTGATGCCTGCTACTTTTGATTTGCAGGCCTCTACAGAGATCCATTCGGAGTCTGGTATGTCGCGAGACACTTCAAGTATTGAACCCGCTGATGTCTCTCCCTTAGATGTGTCCGGAGCCCCTGAGCAGGCACCAGCTTCTGAGGGTGTTTTCAGGCCTAAAGATTTGTATATTAAACAGACGCCATCATCAAAAACAAGGCCAAAACCAACTTCTATGTCTAAAAAAAGACGCATGAGCCACGTGTTCAGGCCCCTATGCCTAAAAAACAAATTATCAAAATGGCTGAGGATTTAATTTCCTTGGTCAGGGGTTCCCAACCCCCTCGTGTAAGAGGCCTAGGCAAGGCACTGATTATGGATCTTCAGATCAGGTTTTCATTTCTTCTGATCAGGAATTTTCTATTCCACCTTATGAGGACTCTGATGCAGAAGAATCCATCCCTTCTGCTTCTCCTCCTGAGGATTTTTCTTTTGGAGAAACTTTGCATACCTTAAGGGAACATTTTCATTGGGAGAGTCAGGATTTTCTCAGAATCCAACAAGAGGCTTAGGGATTTCCTCCTTCCTCAGCATACCTTCTGTTTTAGACATTGTTGATGTTTTCTCAGAATCCAGCATGACTCCTGATTCCCTGCCTCCGGCTCGTAGTAAGCCAGACAGATATTATAGGGTTCCTGACTCTCACAAGTTTCTTTATAAAAACCCTACTGCTGACCTTGAAACTATTTCTCAGGGTCCCAAGGGTGTTGAGGCTTCTACTGCTAAAAATCCTACCCCTTCTGATAGAGACTCCAAGGTGCTGGATAGATTGGGTAAGAAGGTTTACACGTCTGCAACCCTGGCAATCAGGGCTTTAAACTGTCAATTTCATATGCTTAAATATCAACAGTGTATTTGGTAATAAGGCAGAAGAAGTTTTGAAAAATATGGAAGACAAAGCTAAATCTATGCAAACTGTAAAAGATTTCCTACAAGTGCAGCCACCCAGGTTCAGTAGGCACTGGCCTAAGAATTGGTCCTTTCCAGTACCCAACAGTGCTGCTCAGGTCAAACCCAGACACTTCAAAGGAAAGGCTCCAGGTTTCAGTCACAAGGAACTTGCAGAACAAAACAATGGGGTGCCTCCACCTCCAAATCTGGAAGTAGCAAGGCCACCCCCTACGGTAAAAAGTCTCAATGACTTTCCTCTGCCATTTCCAAGCACTTAACTTTTGGCAGCCCCTTTGGGGGGAAAACTAGCACTTGATGCACAAAATTGGCATCTAATTACCCAGGACAAGTGGGTTTTAAATATAGTATCCCAGGGATACAAATTTCATTTCCACACATTGCCAGTTCTAAACCGATGGCCAGATCCGCCTCCAAATCAGTGGGCAGAGGCCCAGAAACAAGTTGCCCCTCATGGATAATGGGGGCTATTCACCCCGTACTAGAAAAGGAAAAAGGACAAGATTTTTGTTCAAGACTTTTCCTGGTACCCAGAAAAGACAAATCATGACGTCTAATTCTGGACTTATCCCTTCTAAATACTTTCCTGGACATTCCAAAATTCAAGATACTGACTCTACAACAGTTACTGCCTATGCTGGGCAAGGATGCCTGGTTGGTGACTTTAGACTTAAGAGGCTTACCTGCATATCCCAATCAGGGAATCTTGCAGAAGATACCTCCGCTTCAAAGCAGGCTTATTTGCATTACCAGTTCTCTGCACTGGCTTTTGGCTTATCTACTGCACCCAGGCTCTTCACAAAGTGCCTGGCACCAGTAATTGCATTTTTCAGACAAAGAAACATTCAAAATGTATCATCTGGACCATTGTCTAATTCAGGCAGAAAACAAGGACACTGTTCTACAGCATCTGGCGTTTGTAAAAAGGCTTCTACTATGCCTAGGGTACACCATAAACGAAAAGAAATCACAACTGATACCCTCTCAAATAATTACATTCCTAGGTGCAAACTTGAATACAACTGCCCAGATGGTTTACCTCACGCCAGATAAATACAATTGATGACATACTTCGTGTCCACAAAAACCCAGCTATCTGCAAGACAAATGCAGGCCTTTGGGTTCATGGCTTCCTGCATTCTACTAATTCCATATGCGAGACTGCATATGCGGAAACGTGAATGGTACGTACAAAACTTATGGAGTCAACATTGTCACAGCCTGGAAACAGATTCCTATCATTCCTTGCCAGCAACAGGAGTTCCTATGGTGGGCAGAAGCCTGTCACCAAAACAAGGAACTGTCATTCATTCCACCCCCCTGCCACCGAAATCCTGACTACAGACGCATCAGATTATGCTTGGGGGGGGGGGGGGGGCATCTGGCAGGGAGATGCATTCAGGGCGAATGGAGCCCAACTCAAATGCACCTACATATCAACCATAAAGAAATGATAGCTGTACAGAATTCTCTGACAGCCTTAAAGGATTTTATTCATCCAGGACAACTACTGATAGACTGACAATAAGCAGGGGGGTACCCACTCCTACCCCTTGGCAGACTAGCCATGGCCTTGTGGAGCACAGCCTTGATTTACCAGATACATCTACAGGCTCAATTCCTGCCAGGAAAGCAAAACTCTGGCAGACTAAGCAGAAAGCTTATGGACCCACACGAATGGAAACTGGATGCACAAATCTTAAGCATGTTGACACAAATGGGGGAGCCCAGACATCTTTTTGCCTCTCCTCCAAAACTATCAGTTGGACAAATTCTGCACAAGAATTAATCACAAAAAAAGCTTGGAAAGTGGATGCTCTATCCTTCAGCTGGAAAAACCTATCGGTCTATGCCTCTCTTCCTCTGCCTCTGCTCTCCAATGTTTTACTAAGTCAGACAGGAAAAACAGAAAATGATTCTGATTGCTCCAGACTGGCCTTGCCAACACTGGTATCCACTCCTACACAATATGTCGCACCTTCCTCTTGTGTTACCTGCCACAGACACCTTATCTACTGTCTCAGCAGAACTATCAAATTCTGCACAGTCTGCTCCAAACTCTGAATCTTGCAGCATGGTTAATCAACTAATTTCACCAGTTACATCTCAGTATACCTGTGATGGATGTTGTTTTGGAGGCTAGAAGGCCTAGTACTAGAAAATCTTATGCTGAAAAATGGAAAAGATTCTGTGCCTGGAACCAAGCACAAGTGATAAACACAGCACTGCCCAAAATTCCTCAGATTTTGCAATATTTAACTGAGATGCTTCATAAGGGCCTATCTTTTTCTTCTATAAAAATCCATGCTTCTGCTATTTCGGCTCATTACAACACAGAGCCTCCTCTCTCTTCTCATCCCCTGCTAAAGCAGTACCTCAGAGGAGCTAAAAGTTTGAGACCTCCCAGGAGAGCCCAAACTCCTGTATGAGACCTCAATTTTGTGCTGGAAAAACTCCCCCTACCTCCTTTTGAACCAGCTGCTACTGCAGACATAAAATTTCTCTCTTGGAAAACAGCTTTTCTTTAAGCAGTCACTTCAGCTTGACATTTCAGAACTACAGGCTCTCATGGCAGTGGAGCCTTTCATTATCTTTTATCCGGACAGGGTGGCCCTCAGGACCAATCCATCCTTTATGCCCAAGGTGGTATCCAGTGTGGCTCTTAATCAGACCATTCATCTGCCAACTTTTTTCCCCAAATCCACAGAACAAGGGGGAGCGGATTCTGCATTCTTTGGATGTACACAGACAACTAAGATTCTACTTAAACAGGACAAAATCTCTAAAAGTCTGAGCAGTTACTGGTGGCATTTGCTGCAGGGGCAGAGGGAAAAACTATTTCAAAGCAGACTATTTCAAAATGGATAAGCTATTGTATTCATTTCTGCTACATGCACCATGGTAAACCTGTCCCCAAGAGGATCAGATCCCTTACCACCAGGGTTGCATCTACTTCTGCAGCCTTTCTCAGAGGGGTTCCTACCAGAGACATTCTAGAAGCTGCTACTTGGAGCTCAGTTCTTACATTCACAAAACATTGAAAACAACACAAGCACCAAAATAAAAAATTATATCCAATAGGAAAGAAAACAACTGCCAGTATATCCAAACGTTTATTCCACTTGCTTCTCTCTCTCTAGCGCCTCGGCTTCAAAAAGCCTTCAAGGAGTATCTCACAATAAAAAAACAAGTACCTTTTATACACACCTTCATTAATTAATTATTCAATTAAAACTAAATTGGATGTTAATGTAAAAACAATTATATAATCAAATCACACTCTTCCAGCAGCATTCAGTATTCAGACCTTTAGGAATCGAGGTCTGATATTTCAAAATAAAAATTAATTATTTTTTCAAAAGTTCATATCTAGTCCTATCTTCACTTCGTGTCATAATTTGTTCTAAAATAGATACCCTGAAACTATTACATTCAGAGTTATGATATTCAATAAAATGTTGTGCTAATGGACTTTCTATTTTCTTATTTTTTATATGTCTCAGATGCTCCATGATCCAAATTTTGAACATCCTTTTTGTTTGACCCACATAATATTTTTCACATCCACATCTAATAATATAAATCACCTTTTCTGTGGTACAGCTAAAATGTCTCTTTGGTATATAGCTAATTCCATCAATATAAGGAAAATAATTTTCCACATACATACAAATTTTACATTTCCACAGTTTTGTAACTATACTTTGAACAGATCTAACCAATTTCTGCATAGGTAACTCAAACTTTGTGTGTACTACTATATCTTTAATATTTCTACCTCTCCTATAACTAAATTTTAACATTTTATTTGTCATATCTTTTAATTCTTCAAAATTCCGCAAATACTTCCAAAAATATGAAATGCATTTTCTTATATCTTCACTGCATGTATTATATACAGATACCATATAAATGCTATTGTCACCATTTTTACCTGACTCAAATTTGTCTGTTATAACCTTTGGGATACCTATGATATCTTTTATTCAATACTTTATTTTTACTCCATATTAATCAACTGACTTTCATAGTTCCTATTTTTAAACATATCACGTCTTCTTTATCTCATCGAGAAATTCTCCCTCATTACATATTCGAGAAATTCTCAGTAGTTCACTATATGGTATTGCTTCCATAACATGTTTAGGATGGCAACTATTTCCCATCAAAAATTGATTAATACTATCAAACTTTCTGTGTATTCCAGTAATTACACATTCTCCCACTACTCCTTTTAAGTTGACATCTAAAAAAGAAAGTGTTACCACTTTGTATCCCATCAAATTTTATATTAAATCTATTATTTTGAATATCTTGAACAAAGTTGTTACTTTCTGTTTTACCACCTTTACATAAAAAGTCAAGTCATCTATAAATCTAAAATAGTACATAACATGTTGCTTCACTAAAGTATGTGTATAAATACATTCTTTTTCTACCATGCCCATAAAAATATTCGCGTACATGGGTGCAAATGCTGCACCCATGGCTGTACCTTGTATTTGATGATAGATAGTATTATTATAAGTAAAGTAATTATTCTCCAAACAAAACTTTACTAATTCAATAACATATTGTGTTAAAGGAAAATCTCCCATTAATTTCAATAATGATTCAATACCAAATTCATTTTTTTTAATTGTATAAAGACTACTCACATCAATTGTCAACCAGTACATATTTTCACTCCAAACTACTTCTCTGATTTTATTTAAAAAATCAAATGAATCCTTTATATATGAAGGGAGTTTAATAACTTCTTTTAATAGCACTTGATGTAAAATTTTCCCTAAATTATGTAAAAATTACTTCCTCGCTGAAACTATCTGTTTTCCTGGGGGGTCATCTATGTTCTTGTGTATTTTTGGTAGACAGTAGAAATATGCAGGAGCACTTTCATTTATATCTAACTTACTTTCTACATCTTGTTCAGTCCAATAGCTTAATCTCAAGCCCTTTTTAATCAATTGTACATAATTTTTTTTTGCCAGGGCACTCCTCTCTAGTTGTTTCTTTATAAACTGTTGCATCACTTAATAAATTCATACACATTTTATTATATTGCATGTAATGCATAATTACAAATGTGTTACCCTTGTCTGATGGTTTTACAATCAATTCATTTTGTTTGGAAAAGTTCATTAGCTCTATCCATTCATTCTTAGATTTTATTTATTTTATTTATTTATTGCCGTTTGTTTACCAGGATAGTCCATTGGGCCGTAAAGAACCTGTTTTCAATGGAGTCCTGGGGAGAAAAGCTCCATAACAGAAGGTATTTTCAACATTTAACAGTAACAATCTTAGTACAGAGAGTTATTAATATTATGTAAACAGAATAAAAGTAGAACTAATCAAATTTAGAATAGCAGTCATAACAGTTAATACATTAAGAAGAAACCTACTAGTAATATAATAAATGTAAACATTAATACTGATTAAAGAACAAATATCATAGCTACAGAAGTAGAGTATGGTATTGAAGGAGAATTAAGTAGAGTTAGTTATGTGGGTTGGGAACAAGAGCATTCCCACTGTGATGCTAGATGACGGTGAAGAGACTTTTTGAAGGCAGAGTGGTTAGAGGTGGTGCGGATGAGTGGAGGTAGGGAGTTCCAGAGGCGAGTGAGGCTGAAGGAAAGAAGGTTTTTGCCTGGGGGATGAGTCGGTTTGTGTACTTTGAGTAGATTTTGATTATTTGACCTTAGAACTCTTAGGTAGGTGGATTTTAAATTAAAATTTATCTTAGTATAGTTCATATTACTTGTTCTATCTCAAAACCTATCATAGTGTGAAAATTTCTAATGCCTTCGTGCACAAATGATGGCATAAAGTTACTATTTGTTAACATTAGATGTATCTATAGCACAGTAAGCATTCATTTCACTCGCACATGATTCAAAAGAATCTTCTGATAACATTATAATATTACTTTCAAAACTATCTGAACAATCTCCATTCATAAATGAATTATTACATTCTTGTGTCTTATTTACAATATGATTAAAGTAATACCATAAATGCAACTTGCGTACAAACTGAAATATTTCAGTTTTGCATATATACATTTTAGGTAAGATGGTTGGAACAAACTTTAAACCATGATTCAAAACTTCATAAATTTCATTTTTACAAAGCAACCAGACAAATTGATGACTTTGTTGCAATTATATTTATAAAAGTTAGTACCATTTTGTCCTTTTAGTATCTCGCCATGGGCGCGCCGGTCCTCCCCTATATGCATCTTGTTCTGCAAAAGTTATCTTCTGTTGCTGTTGCCTCCCTTGTTTATGTACTCCAAAATGTTCAGGAAAAAAGCAGTCGTCTACCGGCGACGACAATGGAGGATATTCCTCATCTGGAACACTAACTTGGGGCTCTGTTAGGTTGTTGCACTTTCTCTTTCCTCGTACTGTTCACTTTATCTTGCTGGTTGACGTTAGCTGTAGAATAACGTCTATTGAAGCGTGCTTGCTGATTGGAACCACCAAACAAAGCAGTCCCATTTTCAAAGTCCCGTAAATCTCTGGTTATTTTGTGCACTTTCTGATCTATTACTTTTTTCTCATGCATCGTGATTTTATCTTGAATTTCTACTAGACAGTTTTCAAATTTGATTCTGTCCAAGACTGACATTAAGTTTGTGCATAGTAAAGTTATGTCTTTTTTAATATTAGTCAGTTTTAAAATATCACGTTCTATTAATATTTTGATCCATTCAATAGAACACTGATGCGCTGCCTTCTCCCATCTGGTCAGGAACGCTTTATCAGTGGAACAAGAAGTATTAAATGGTTCTGATGGGAATTTAACAGCTCTAAGACCTCTCTGTATTATATTGAGGTCTACATATCTTTGTAAGCTGGTATAGTTATAGTAAGTTAGCATTTCTTTGTCCATTAAATTTTTTAATTTAGACAAAACTTTTACTTCACCCGAATGTTCTGTTGATCGTCTTCCGACATGAGCAAAGGGATTACTCTCTCGTTTCTAGCTTCTGCCAGAAAGCGTTCCCAAACCGGAACGCCTGAATTCACTTCTACATTACCATCTGTACGGTTAGAATTATGCTCCATGTTCCTATTCAGGAAACCTTCGATTGTCTTCTGGGAGGTGCCTGAATTTTCCTCCCTAAAAATGCTGGGCACATTTGCTCCTGGATCACTGGCCATAAAGAGGTCGTAAGCTCACTAAGATGAGCTTACTAAAGCTTCATTAAAAATGGTGACAATAGCATTTATATGGTATCTGTGTATAATACATGCAGTGAAGATATAAGAAAATGCATTTCATATTTTTGGAAGTATTTGCGGAATTTTGAAGAATTAAAAGATATGACAAATAAAATGTTAAAATTTAGTTATAGGAGAGGTAGAAATATTAAAGATATAGTAGTACACAAAGTTTGAGTTACCTATGCAGAAATTGGTTAGATCTGTTCAAAGTATAGGTACAAAAGAGTGTGGAAAATGTAAAATCTGTATGTATGTGGAAAATTATTTTCCTTATATTAATGGAATTAACTATATACCAAAGAGACATTTTAGCTGTACCACAGAAAAGGTGATTTATATTATTAGATGTGGATGTGAAAAATATTATGTGGGCCAAACAAAAAGGATGTTCAAAATTAGGATCATGGAGCATCTGAGAGACATAAAAAAATAAGAAAATAGAAAGTCCATTAGCACAACATTTTATTGAATATCATAACTCTGAATGTAATAGTTTCAGGGTATCTATTTTCAAATTATGATACAAGAAGTAAGTGAAGATAGGACTAGATATGAACTTTTGAAAAAAGAATTAATTTTTAATGTTAAGTTGTCAAACTCGCCTTCATTCTTGCTGGATGGGTTCGGAGCCGATCCTCGGCTCCGACTCGGCACTTGCTAAGCTCGAGAACTCATTTTACCAGCTCGAGGCAACCCTATATCACATGATGCAAGGCGTGACTACCTCAGATCTCATTTGCCGCTTCGCGAAGAGGTCTCCTTTTTACCAGCTCAGGTAAAGCTTCAATTTGTATAAGATTAGTCAGGGTTTTTTCTCCCTTATCTTCCTATTTGTCATTTATTGGGTATATTTTCATACTTATAGCTAATCTCCTCCCTATATTCCCCTTTTACATCAGGATTTATTTCCTTTCTTCAGGCCTTAAGCCTCCTTCTCAGTTAATTCCTGTCAGGTTAGTGTTGTGTGTCTTTTGTGGGTTAACTGTGTGACTGTTGTGTGTCTGTGTATGTTTGGATATAATTATGTCTAAAGAAGTGAAGGTCTCGGGCTTCAAGAAGTGTGACTCGTGCTGTCAGAAAATGTCTCTGACAGACGGTCACACTTCTTGTGTGTACTGCCTGGGGCCTTTACACCTGCAGGGCTCCTGTGCTATTTGTCACTCCTTTAGCCAGAGAGTCCTGCGGGGACGAAGAAACAAACTGATTCTTCGTGGCTTGTTAAAGCCAGAGGGTTCTCCGACCAAGGCTGGGTCGGTTAAGCCCTCTAAGCCATCTAAGGCCCAGGCTGTAGTTCTCAAGCCTTCGGCTGTGGCTCCGACTCCTTCGGAATAGAGATCGGCTCCGGCCGTAGCCGATCTTTCCACTTTGGAGGTTGTAGTGTCGGCTCAGTCTTCGGCTGTGGCTCCGACTCCTTCGGAATAGAGATCGGCTCCGGCCGTAGCCGATCTTTCCACTTTGGAGGTTGTAGTGTCGGCTCAGTCTGGCTCAGATACACAAATACCCATTACTTTGTTGGCTTGGCTGGAGCCGACGTGTCTTTATCCAGTATTGGAGCCGATAAGTCTTCGGCTCCATCTGGAGCCGAGGGGTCATCGGCTCCGATGGTTCCAACCAGGAAGAGATCTCTGTCTCCTTCCCTGGAGTCGATTCGTTCGGCTCCGGGATCTCCTCTTTTGTTGGAGCGGAGCCATCGGAGCAGATCTTCAAGATCTTCCAGGCTGTCAGACCACGATTTAGAGAGGGTGGTAAGCAGACTGTTGAAGTCACAGGCACTAGCCCAAATGCTCCATAGCCAGTCTCAACAGACGTCTGCTATTTCTCATCCCCCTGAACTTCCTCCTCCGACTCTCCTTCAGAGTTTGGAGCCGGAGCTTCTCAGAACGGTGACCGTGGGTGCGCCGGAGACGATACTTCCCCTTTCGGCTCAGACTTCTTCGGCTCCGATCTCCTCCATGAGACCTTCTTTGGAGGGATCCGGTCCTCTGGTCTCCCTTGTTGGCTCAGAAGGGGCGAGTGGCATCGGACCCTTGTCCGACCCTGCTCTCCCTCTTGGAGCTTCGGCATTGGTGAGCTCGGCACCGACAATGGCTTCGGAGCCTTCTTTCTCGGTGGGGCCGGGGATTCCTGTTTCTTCGGAGCGGGATTCTTCTGGCCTCCCTGGGAGAGGAGCCTTCGAGGTGATGAGGAGTGTCCTAGCCCCTGAGCTAGGTCAATGGTCTATTCCTTTAGCTCCTCCATCTTCGGTGCCTGTTGATGTCTCTTGCCAGTCTCTTGCTCCCGGACCCAGAGATCCATCACCCCAGGTTTCCCCATTGGGAAGAACTTCCTCTTCCGAGGTTTTTCCTGATCCTGCAGCAGAACCCCCACGTAAGAGGACGTGTAAGAGGAAGCACACCGACTCCCCTGAGTCTACTACATCAGATACCGACTTAGATGAGCCGGAGGGCTCCCCACGGTCCCCCTCTGAGGATGTCTCCTTTTCAGACATCCTGGAAATCCTTAAGCAGAGGGGGGGAACTGGCCTTCCATTGACCCCTCCGAGGATGAGTCGGTATACCTGGAGGCTTTTGGATCTCGACCCTCCACTTCCTGGGTGTCTCCGCCTTTCGACCCACTCATGCAAGTAGTGGCTCGGAAGGCGTGGGCAGCCCCGGATTCTGTGGAACCAGTTCCTAGGAGGCCATCCAAATTCATCACAGCCCCTTCAGACAGTTTCTTTCTAAGGGCGTCCCTGTTGATGCTATGGTGGTGGCGGCCACCAAGAAGGAACTTGCTGATCCTTCTGTGCCTGTCCATCCTCCTAACAAGGATTCTAGGACCATGGATAGGTACGGCAAGCGGATGTTTTCCTCAGCGACCTTTACTATGCGTTTGCTGAACTACCTTTGTCACTTTACCAGACTTCAGAGAGACATTCTCAAGGAACTAGGTGAAGTGGTTCAGGATCCTTCGGCGACTGGGGCTCAGGAAAAGATTGCCTCACAGCTAGGAATCCTCAATTCTTTGACTAACTCCTCCATGCGGCTCATTTCTTGTGCAGCCGATGGAGCGAGTAGGGCCGCAGGCACAGGAGTGGCACTTAGGCGTCAGGCCTGGATGCGGCTTTGTAATTTTGCAGACCCTTTTAAGGCATCCTTCACCAATACCCCCTTTGACGGTTCGGCTTTGTTCGGACCTCAGGTGAAGGATACATTGACCAGATGTGAACAAGACGGCAAGACCCTTTCTGCCGCAGGAGTCCATTTCTCCATCCCTTCAAGACCCTATCCAAAGGGTCAGAAGGGAGGGAAAATGTGGTTCCATAAATCTCAAGGAGTCACGCCAGACACGTGGTCAGTTTAACCCCAGAGGCAGAGGGGGTAATAATAATAGGCGCCGCCCTAGGGGCAGAGGGGGTCCGCAGAATCAGGGTAGCAGGGAGCCTCTCCCTGATAAACCCTTCCAGCATCCCTGAGGTGTTGCCCGGCTGTCCACCCTTGGAGGCAGTCGGGGGAAGATTGTCGCTGTACCAAATAGCCTGGCGTTCCCTCTCTCAAGACAAATGGGTACAGTCGATCATATCTGAGGGCTACAATAGCCCTTTTGAGACGTATCCCGTTCCTCATCAATCCCTTCCAGATGTCTCACCCGGTCTAAGGGAATTGGCAAAGCAGGAGGTATCAAAGCTCCTAGCAAGAAGAGCCGTCCAAATAGTGCCAGCAGACCAAGTAGGATCCGGCATCTACTCAAGATTCTTTTTGGTCCCCAAAAGGACGGGAGATTGGAGACCAATTTTAGACCTCAGCAAACTAAACAAGTTTGTCAAGAAGGCAAGGTTCCAGATGGTCACGCTTCAGTCCATTCTACCCTTTTTGGCCAAGGACAACTGGATGTGCTCAATAGACCTTTAGGATGCGTACTATCATATAAAGATTCACAGGCACTCCAGAAGGTTTCTCCGCTTTCGGCTGGGTTCCAGTCATTTTCAATTCAGAGCCCTGCCCTTAGGCCTCACTACAGCCCCCAGAGCGTTTACCAAATGTATGGCAGTGGTTACGGCTCATCTGAGACGTCAAGGATTCCAGGTGTTTCCGTATCTAGACGACTGGCTCCTCTCCGCCACCACCAGGCATCAACTTCTCAAGGCCAGAGACTACACTCTGCAAACCTGCAAACAATTTGAGATTTCAGTAAACTTCGAAAAATCTTGTCGCCTTGCCAATCTATTACCTTTATAGGCGCAGAATTAAACACTGTCAGTATGTCAGCCAGACTCTCAAAACAAAGAATTCTGGTCATTCAGAAGTATGTTCGGATCATATTACTCGGCAGGAAGATCAGAGCCAAATTTGTCCTGAAGGTTCTGGGTCTTATGGCTGCGGCCATTGTTCTACTGCCATTAGCCCGCTTCCACATGCGTCTTCTGCAGTGGATGTTGTTCGCTCAGTGGTCATTCCAGCAGCTCCCCATGAGTCACGAGATTTTTGTCACGCAGTCGTGCAAGAGTCATCTAACCTGGTGGATGTCTTCTCTGCTCCATCAGGGCTGACTGTTTGTTCCCCCAGTTCCGGTTGCCACAGTCACTTCGGATGCCTCTCTGATCGGGTGGGGGGGGGCATTTTCAGGGCAGGATGGTCCATGGGACTTGGCAACCCATAGAATACCATCTGCACTTAAATGTCCTAGAGATGGGAGCAGTGCTTTTAACGTTGCAAGCCCTCAGTGACTTTCTTCCCTTAGTGACTATTGCAGTTCAGACGGACAACATGTCTGTAGTCTGGTATGTCAACAAGCAGGGCGGGACCAGGTCCTACCCACTGTGTCGAGAAGCTCTCAGACTTTGGCAATGGGCAATCTCCTCTCATTGGTTTCTGATAGCAACGCATATCCCTGGGAGATACAACCTCTTAGCGGACAGACTGAGCAGAGCTATTCTCATGCCACACGAGTGGTCTCTCAAGCAATCTGTAGTGGACGAGATTTTTCAGAAGTGGGGCTTCCCCTCCTGCGACCTTTTTGCTACACCCCAAAACAGCAAATGCCCGGACTTCTTCACCCTCTTTCCTCTACCAGGCCATTCCCTGAGAGACTCTCTAACCCAGGATTGGCCCCGGGGACTTCTGTATGCCTTTCCTCCATTTCCACTGATACCACAAGTTATTCAGAAAGCTACCTCATTGCCCCTTACTGGCCTCGACAAATTTGGTTTCCGTCCCTGCATCGTCATCTCCTGGCGCAGCCTTGGCATCTGGACCCAGTTCCAGATCTTCTGACCCACCAGTCGGGTCAACCGCACCGGGCCATTCATTCTCTCAACCTCACTGCTTGGTTGCTCCACTTCCTTCCTTAGCCAGGCTTCCTATGATCTCTAACCCCGTTAGGAATATCATAGTAGCTTCTCTAAAGTCCTCCACCAGAAAGATTTATGCTAGTAAGTGGAAACTTTTTTCTTTCTGGGCAAAGTCTAAACACACAGATCCCTTTGCTGCTCCAGTGCATTCAGTTTTGGACTTCTTAGCAGAGATTTTTCAATCGGGGTCATCATCTTCTACAGTTAAAGTCCAATTGGCAGCAATCTCTAATTTTCATGTTGGTTTAGCGGATCAAAACCTAATGTCCCACAAGCTTTGCAAAGCCTTTCTGAGAGGTATATTTCTCCTGAAGCCTCCAATCAGAGATCCTCCTCCGCAATGGGATTTGAACTTAATGCTGGCATCCTTGATTCTACCCCCCTTCGAACCGGCTGCTGCATGCTCCTTAAAGTTTCTTTCCTGGAAAACAATTTTCTTGGTGGCTGTTACTTCAGCTAGAAGGGTTTCTGAACTTCAGGCCCTCTGTGTCCGTTCCCCTTACTTGGTTTTTCACAAAGATGGGGTATCTTTAAGACCTAATCCATCTTTTTTGCCCAAAGTTGCTTCCCAGACGAATCTTAACCAATCTATTGATTTGCCAGTTTTTTCCCTAATTATTCAGACAAAGCTGAACAAAAACTTCATTGCTTAGATGTCCATCGTCAACTCTGATATTATTTGGACAGAACTAAACAATTCAGAAAATCTGATCAACTATTCCTTTATGCAGAGAACAGAAAGGGTCTCCCAGTCTCTAAAGTGACCTTATCCAGATGGCTGTCTTTTATCATTTCTTATGTTTATCATCTTAGAGGCAAGCAACTGTCCTCAAAACCAAAAGCACATTCTACCAGGAGCCTGTCCACATCCACAGCCTTTCAGGATAGGCTACCTATTGACACCATTTGTGCAGCAGCCACTTGGGCCACTCCTCACACCTTTGTCTCTCATTACAAATTGGATTTGGCCTCCAGGGACAGGGCTAGGTTTGGTTCCACAATTCTCAAGAGTCTGTTCCATTGAGCCACCCAGGATAGAGGTGCTAGGGACGCGGTCCCATCCAGCAAGAATGAAGGCGAGTTTGACAACTTAACATTTAGAAGTTATGTACATACCATAACGTTCCATGTTAGTTGTCTTCTCTCTCCTTTCTTGCGTCCCTCCCTCCTTCCCCCTGGCCTGGACCGATCTTGAGGTTGTACCTTCCTTTTGTTGGGGGTGTTGTCACTCTTTCCAAGAGTTCCCAGTAGGAAGAGTTATTATTGTTAGTGGCTATCTGCCTAGTTTCTCCTACATTTAGTAATCTTCTTTCTTGGGAAGAAGTATTTTTTGGCAGGGTTTTCTTCTAGCTACCAAACGAGATCTGAGTTAGTCACGCCTTGCATCATGGGATATAGGGTTGCCTCGAGCTGGTAAAATGAGTTCTCGAGCTTAGCAAGTGCCGAGTCGGAGCCGAGGATCGGCTCCGAACCCATCCAGCAAGAAAGAAGGCGAGAGAAGACAACTAACATGGAAAGTTATGATATGTACATAACTTCTAATGCTGCTGGAAGAGTGTGATTTGATTATATAATTGTTTTTACATTGTTAACATCCAATTGTTTAGTTTTAATTGAATAATTAATTAATGAAGGTGTGTATAAAAGGTACTTGTTTTTTTATTGCGAGATGCTCCTTGAAGGCTTTTTGAAGCCGAGGCGCTAGAGAGAGAGAAGCAAGTGGAATAAACGTTTGGATATACTGGCAGTTTTCTTTCATTCACAAAACATTACCTTTTACCTCTTCTCTAGATCCATAGCAGGCTTTGCCACTGCTATCCTGCAGGGACATATAGCTGCTAATTCTGTATAATTCCATCCTCCCAACCATAGCTTTGGGATTCTACCCAAATGTAATGACCAACAGTGAAACCTAAAGAACATAGTACAGTTATGGTAAGTGTACACAACTGTACTTTTTATCCGACCAGGAGTCCAATGACTGAGGCTTCTGAATATGAAGACATGCAACCCCTATCTGCTTGTGAGGATTCAGATGCAGAGGACTCATTCCTTCTGCACTCCCCTCCAGAGGATTTTATTTGGTGAAAACCTGCACATTTTAAGGGAGCATTTCTAGTTGGGAATGTCAGGACTATCTTCTGTCCAAAAACAGACTCTGGGAATTCTTAGATTTACCACAGCACAGACCTTCAGCCATTCCTCCTGTCTTGGATGTTGTGGATGATGTCTTTATGGAATCCAGTTTGACTCCTGGCACCCTTCTTCAGGCTCCCAGGAAACCTGACAGGTATTAGAGTCCCTCATTCTCACAAATTCCTTTTCAAAAATCCTACTGCTGACCCAGAGGTGATCTCCCAAGGACCTAAAGAATAAAAGCAACCAGAGCTATGAATCCCAACCCTTCAGACAGGGATTTCTGAGCTTTAGACAGATGGGGTAAAAAAAAAAGTATACACCTCTGCAACTCTTGCCATTAGAGCACTAAATTGTCAGTTCTGCATGCTTAAATATCGGCAACATACCATGGAAGTCCTCAAACAAAAAATATCTACTTTTCCTGCTTGTGCAGAAAATAAAGAATTAAGAGCTTATGCATTCTGCAAACCAAGTTATTAGCCACACCCTGCAATGTGGCTTTGATGACAAGAAGCATCTTGCAGGGCAGCAGTCAATTCTTCTGTACTTAGAAGGCATGCTTGGCTTTAGGATCAGATCTTGCCAGACCATGTCAAATCAAAACTATTGGACGCAGCATTGCACAAAGATAATTTGTTTGGCTCCAAGGCAGAAGAGGTCTTAAAGGTGGAAGAAAAAGCTGAATCTATGCAGACAGTTGAAGACTTCTTACAGGTCCAGCCTCCGAGGTTCAGTAGGTATTGCTCCTCCAAGCACTGGTCCTATCCAACCCCCTCCTGGCCAGCTCAGAAAATACCTAGGGGAAACAGACCCCCCTCCCAGACAGCAGTCCCAGGGAATGCATAGATTTAAGCAGTTTAGTTCCCCCAAAAACAGGGAGTGCTATGCCACCCCCTTATGGAAAGAACTCGCAATGACTTTACACATCTTACACCCTTACCTCAGCCCACCTGCTTGTGCCCCGAGAAGGAAAACTCCTATGCAAACTGGGCCTCTATTACTAACGACCGATGTGTTCTCAACATAGTGTTCCAGGGATACAAATTTTATTTCCACACACTGCCAACCCCAAAAGGGTTCTCAGATCTTCCTCCAAACCAGTGGGCAGAGGCCAAAAAACAAGTTTATTACCTGCTCTCTGTGAGGGCAATACAGCCTGTTCCTGCAGAACAGATAGGCCAAGGTTTCTATTCCAGAATTTTCCTGGTACCCAGAAAAGTGGGCACCTGGTACCCAGTCCTTGATCTATCAATTATAAACACCTTCCTGGTGATATAAAATTCAAAATGCTCACCCTCCAGCAGCTTCTTCCTGTGCTTTCCAAGGATGCTTAGTTAGCCACCTTAAACCTAAGAGGCCTACGTACACATCCCAATCAGGGAATCTTGCAGGAAATATCCCAGTTTCAGGGCAGGCTCTATGCATTTTCAGTTCTCTGCATTTCCCTTTGGCTTCTCCACTGCTTCCATAGTTTTCCCAAAATGCGTGGCTCCAGCCATTGCTTTTTGCAGACAAAGAATTTACCCCTACGTAGGCTGCCTGATTCAGGCAGACAGTCAGAAAAAGCTGTTACAGCACTTGACACTTGTAAAGGACCTGCTGACCTCATTGGGGTATACTATAAACGAAAAGAAATCCAAACTAGTCCTCACTCAAAAAAATTGTATTCATGGGAGCCTGGACACAGCATCCCAGATGACATTCCTTACTCCAGAAAAACAAGACTACCTGACAGGCTACTTCTCTGTTGGCCACCAGAACCCAGTTATCCGCAAGGAAAATCCTGCAAGCACTGGGGTTCATGGTCTCCTGCATATTCTACTCATTACATATGCCAGACTGCATATGAAGAAACTACAATGGTACTTAAAAAGCCTTTGGTGTATCACTCTCAAGACCTGGAAACTATCATACTTATGATACCCTGTCTTAAGGAAAGATGGTCTTTGGTGGGCAGCAGCATGCAACCACAACAAGGGTCTTCCCTTCTCTCAACCCCATGCTGCACAGACCCTCACCACAGGCTCATCAGATTATACCTAGGGTGAACACCTGGACGGCAGGTGCATTCAAGGGCCATTGGAACCCAAATCAAATACATCTGTACATCAACCAAAAAGAGATGCAAGCTGTTCACACACTGACAACTTTCAGAGTCCTACTCTCACCGGGGCCTCTAGTCATCAAAACAGACAACACCACAATGATGCGATATATCAGCAAGCAGGGAGGAACTCACTCTTATACTTTCTGCAGCCTCGCCTTGACCCTTTGGCACATGGCTTCAGCCATGCAAATTCACCTGCTAGCACAGTTCCTGCCAGGCTCCCTAAACTCTCTGGCAGAGACCTTGAGCAGAAACTTGCTAGACCCACACGAGTAGCAGCTAGACTGAAGAACCTTCATTCCGAAGGGGGATCTCTTTGCCTCCCACAACAATCACCAGCTCAGCAAATTCTGCACCAGGGAACCACACAGCAAGGCCTGGGAAGTGGATGCTGTATCCTTCCAAAGGGTAAACCTTTCGATCTATGCCTTTCCTCCCCTCTGCCACTAATTTTAAGGGTACTGCACAGAATAAGGAGGAAAAAACAGAGGACAATCCTGGTTGCCCCAGACTGGCCATGCCAGCACTGGCAGCCACTGTGGTCTGGGCCAAGGCAAGGAAGGCAGTAAGAATGGAAATCCTTATGAGGTATTTGTTTACCACAAGACAAACAATTATTAACTTTTTCAGTAATTTCTGACATCGGCTGAGGCAAGAAAATGTCCCCAATGGGGTACTTAGCTTTTTTGATGACTTCGGATCGAAGAATACAGGAGCTGACCGACCGGCACTTGCGAACTGCTTCTGCTTCGGGCACCGCACGGCAAGAAACACTGAAGAAGATGGCGTCGGCTGATGCTTATGTACTCCTGCCGCTCTGACGTCGGAGAGAAATGCGACATCAGCCGACGTCTGACCCAGACTTTGGAATCCGGCCGACCGAGGGCTGCCTGAGGCAGGACAACCCATATGTTATGACTGAAGTTGCATATCTATCTGACATCTACATTTATGGTAGGTACAAAACTGTACTTTGTGCAGCCTGTCACCATGGCACCTTCTTCAGATCCCAACACTCCTGACCCAAAAGAGTGGAGAATTCATGCATCTGCAATTGCAGACCCTGAAATTGGCAGCCTGGCTTATTCCCTGACCTCTCCTCCAGCTGCCAGGCTGATGTTATACCTGAGGCCAGACGCCCCAGCACCAGAAAATCCTATGCTGACAAATGGAAAAGGTATTGCACCTGGATCCAGGCTAAAGGAGCTGAAGCAGCACAGCCCCCCCTAACTCTCATCCTGGATTACCTAGCAGACTTACTACACAGGGGCCTATCTTTCTCTTCTGTTAAAATTCATGCCTCTGTCATCTCTGCTCATTACAGCACAGAGCCGCATCTCTTCTCTCTCACCCTCTCATCAGTTCCTAAGAGGGGTTAACAGTTTAAGGCCACCCAGAAGAGCTCCTACCCCTGCTTGCGACATTAACTTTGTGTTAATAAAGCTCACCCCCCTTGAGCCTGCAGCTTCAGCAGAGTTAAAATTCCTCTCTTGGAAAACAGCCTTGCTTCTGGCCATCAATTCAGCTAGAAGAGTTTCAGAGCTACAGGCAGTCATGGCTGTAGAACCCTTCATTTTTCATGCTGACAAGGTCTCCCTCAGGACTAACCCAACTTTCATGCTTGAAGTGGTGTCCAGTGTGACTCTAAACCAATCAGTTCATTTGACCACCTTTTTCCCTATCCCACAAAACAAGGGGGAAATAATTCTCCGATCGTGTTTTACTGCTGCAGTCATTACACTTGGGTTATCCTGCCGTCAGGCGGTCCTGCAGTCAGCCAGAGTTCCAAAGTCTTGGTCTGGCGTCGGTTGCTGTCGCCTCTTCCCTGACGTCAGTGCACCAGGGGTATATAAGATGCAGCTGACGCCATTTTCTTCAGTCTTTCTTGCCGCGCGGTGCCCGAAGCAAAAGCAGTTCGCAAGTGCCGGTCGGCAGACTCCTGAGATTTTCAATTAGAATTTCAGAACCGAAGTCTTCAATAAAGCCATGTACCCCATTGGAGAAACTTTTTCTTGCCTCAGACCGATGTCAGTAATTGTATTTCTTGTGGGAAGCAAATACCTCATAAGGATTTTCATTCTTACTGTATTCCATGCCTAGGCCCAGACCACGACGTCACTAGTTGTCGGTTTTGTGCTAGATTTAACAAACGCACTATTAAACGTCTGTTTGATTTTGCTCGCCATTACTTTGGCCGAAGGTTTAATTATACCATGCTGTTGGAAAAAACGATTACCGGAATGCACAAAAAACACAAAGACAAGGATAAGGACAGGCATCAGAGGCCCAAAACTGACTATGAAGCCTCTTGTAGGCCAGTCGCCGGTTCTCAGTGAAGGCGCTTTTGCAGCCCCTGACACCCGCTACCTCTGAATCACAGACCGCCTCCGACTCCCACGTGGAGATGTCTAGGCCTCAGGATAGTCAAGATGTTAGGCCTACCGAAACCAATCCTTCAGATGGGTCCAGAGCCGCTGAGCAGGCATCTGCTTCTGAGGGTGTTTTCAGACCTTCACAGCTTACCATAAAAACTACAGCCAAGTCTAAAACTCCTTTAAAGACAAAGAAGCAAGTACAGCATTCACCTGGACAGGCGTCCATGCTTAAAAAACAGATGCTCAAAATGGCCGAAGACTTAATTACTCTGATCAGGGGTTCCCATCCACCTCTTGGTAAAAGGCCTAGGCAGGATGCAGATTGATTCATCTGACCAGGTTTCCATTTCTTCTGATTCCTTTTCAGACCAGGGATACTCTTTACCCCCCTATGAGGACTCTGATGCTGAAGAATCAATTCATTCAGCCTCTTCTCCTGAGGATTACTCTTTTGGGGAAACTTTACATACCATGAGGGAGCATTCCCATTGGGAGGGCCAGGACTACTCAGAATCCAAGAAAAGGCTCAGACTTTATTGCCTCAGCACAGGCCCCTTGCTATTCCGCCAGTGTTAGATATTGTGGATGTGTTCTCTGAATCCAGTTTAAATCCTGATTCTTTGCCCCCTGCTCCAGTCAAGCCAGACAGGTACTACAGAGTCCCTGACTCTCACAAATTTCTTTATAAAAATCCTGTTGCTGACCCAGAAACTATTTCCCAGGGTCCCAAAGGGGTAAAGGCTTCTTCGGCTAAAAATCCAGTTCCCCTCTGACAGGGATTCTAGAGCATTAGACAGATGGGGGAAGAAAGTTTACACTTCTGCAACTTTAGCAGTGAGAGCTTTAATTTGCCAGTTTCACATGCTTAAAAACCAACAATATTTAATGTCTCTGTTAAAACAGAAAATGCTTACAAGTTCAGAACATTCTGACTATAAGGAAATGCAGAATTTATTGCATGCAGCTGAACAAGTGGGAAAACATACTCTGCAATGTGGTTTTGATTCATTATAGGCTTCTTGTAGAGCAGCAGTTACAGGATCTGTGATTCAAAGGCATGCTTTGTTAAAAGAACAAGGTTTACCTGATGATGTTAAGGCAAAATTATTGGATGCTCCTTGACAGCAGGATGTTTTATTTGGTGTTAAGGCAGAAGAGGTATTAAAGAAAATGGAGGATAAGGCAAAATGTATGCAAACAGTGAAGGATTTCTTACAGGTACAGCCACCTTGATTTAGCAGAAATTGACCTTCAAAGAATTGGTCCTTTCCAGTGTCACAGACCACAAAGAGGCAGATACAGATGCCCAAGAGGCAGATATCTGCCCCAAGGCTTCTGCACACCACGACAGTGGGGTGTTTCAATCCCAAAAGGAGGTGAAGACAAGTCACAACCTTATAGGAAACAGTCCCAGTGACTTCCCCCTTCGAATGCCAAGCACTTACCTTTTGGCAGCTCCCTTAGGGGGAAAACTAGCACTTTTTTCTCAAAATTGGCATATGATCACCCAAGACAAATGGGTTCTGAATATTGTGTCTCAAGGTTACAGGTTCCACTTTCACACTCTACCAAGGCTAAAAGGAAGGCCAGACCTGCCACAAAATCAAAGGGCAGAGGCACAAAAACAAATTACAGCCCTCATGGATATGAGAGCTATTCAAAAAGTGCCACAACAGGGGCAAGGATTTTAGTCAAGACTCTTCCTAGTCCCCAGAAAGGACATAGCCTGGAGACCCATAGTAGATCTCTGTACTCTAAATACTTACCTGGATGTTCCGAAATTCAAAATGTTGACACAGCAGCTTCTACCCATGCTTGGCAAGAAGGCTTGGCTTGTTACTTTGGACCTCAGAGGCATACCTGCATGTCCCTATCGGACAAAACTGCAGAAGATACCTCAGATTCATAGCTTGTTCAATGCATTACCAATTCTCTGCACTGCCCTTTGGCTTATCTACTGCACCCAGGGTCTTCACAAAGTGTCTGTCACCAGTAATTGCATTTTGCAGACAAAAAGGAATTCAAATATATCCGTACTTGGATGACTGCCTTATTCAAGCAGAGAGCAAGGACATTCTTCTAAAGCATCTGGCGTTTGTAAAAAGGTTGCTAATTTGCCTGGGGTACACAGTAAACGAAAAGGTCAAAACTAGTGCCCTCACAAGAGGTAATATTCCTGGGTGCCGCTTAAATACTATGGCCCAGATGGCTTATTTCACGCCAGACAAGCAATAACTGACTCTGTACTTTCAATTGATGGCAACAAAAACCCAACTCCCTGCAAGAAAAGTTCTGCAGGCCTTGGGATTCATGGCATCCTGCATACTACTAATTCCATATGCCAGACTGCATATGAGGAAATTACAATGGTACCTAAAGCGTTTGAACTCAACACTGTCACAGTTTGGAAGCAGTAATACCACTAAATCCCTGCCTACAACAGGAGTTTCAATGGTGGGCACAGGCATGTCACCTCAACAAGGGACAGCCCTTCATTCTACCCACAGCCAGGCAGACGCTAACAGATGCTTCGGATTACGCCTCTGGAGCACACATGGCAGAAAAATGTATTCAGGGCAAGTGTGCCGCAGACCAAATGCATCTTCACATCAATCAAAAAGAGGTTAGCTGTGCAAATTGCCCTAACAGCTTTCAAGGACCTTCTGCATCCAGGACAACTACTGTTAGACAGACAACACCACAGTTATGTGGTACATAAACAAGCAAGGGGGCACGCATTCTTATCCCCTATGCAGACAAGCCATGACTTTGTGGAACACAGCTCCAACTTATCAAGTTCATCTGCAAGCACAATTCCAGCCAAGAAAGAAAAATACTCTGGCAGACGACTTAAGCAGAAACATCATGGATCCTCACGAGTGGAAATTTAATCCACAAGTATTCAGCATGATAACGCAAAAATGGGGGTGCCAAGACATAGATCTTTTTGCCTCCCCAATGAATTGCCAACTACAAAACGTTTGCACGAGGACTTATCACACACAAGCATGGAAAGTGGATGCTCTCTCGTTCAACTGGAAAAGCCTAAAAGTTTGACTTCCCACCACTGCCTCTCCTTTCAAAGGTACTCCTAAAAGCCAGACGAGAAAAAACACAGATGATCCTGATTGCCCCAGACTGGCCACGCCAGCACTGGTGCCCAGTCTCAAAGAACTTAGCTCAAGGAACACCATGGATTTTACCTCAAACTCCACACCTTCTGACTTGACAAAACAATCAGATCCTGCACAGTCAGCTCAAAACCTTAGACCTGGCTGCATGGCAGATTCCTTAGTCAAGCAGACAACCCCTCTCTCTCAAGCTGTTATGAATGTCATTTTGGAGGCCAGGAGGTCTAACACCAGGAAATCTTATTCAGAAAAGTGGAAGAGATTCTGTGCCTAGAACCAGGCTCAAAGCTTTGACCCTCTTGTCCCAAATATTCCTCAGATATTACAATACTTAACTGAGATGCTGGACAAAGGAATTATCCTTTTCATCCATTAAGATCCACGCCTCTGCCATCTTGGCTCATTACAACACAGATCCATTTTCTCTCATCCATTGCTAAAACAGTACCTCAGAGGGGCTAAAAACATAAGACCGCCCCGGAGAGCACCAACACCAACTTGGGACCTCAATTTTGTCTTGGAAAAGCTAACTTTACCTCCTTTTGAGCCAGCCAATCCAGCAGAATTAAAATGCGTCATGGAAAACTGCTCTGCTTCTGGCAATAACCTCAGCACGAAGTGTCTCGGAGTTGCAGGCACTAACGGCAGTGGTGCCTTTCATCATTTTTCACAAAGACAGGGTTCCTTTAAGAACAAACCCTTAATTTATGCCAAAGGTAGTTTCCAGTGTGGCTCTTAACCAAACTATTCACTTGCCAACTTTTTATCCAAATCCCCAGAATAAAGGGGAAAGACTTCTGCATTCTTTGGACATACGCAGACATTTACATTTCTGCTTGGACAAAACAAAAGCTTTCAGAAAGACTGAGCAATTGTTTGTAGCGTATGCTGCAGGATCACAGGGAAAGGCTATTTCAAAGCAGACCATTTCAAAGTGGATAGGACACTGTATCCGTTTCTGCTACACACAGCATGGAAAACCTGTACCTAGTAACATTAGGCCACATTCCACCAGGGCAACAGCCACTTCAACTGCCTACCTTAGAGGAGTACCTACCAAAGATATCTTGGAAGCTGCAACTTGGAGTTCGGTGCACACCTTTACCAAGCATTACCACTTGCCTCTTTATTCTAGATCCAGAGCTGGCTTTGCCACTGCAGTGCTGCAGGGCCTCATAGCCACCCCAAATCCTCTATAGAACCAGCCACCCAACCTCAGCTTTGGGATTCAACCCAAGTGTAATGACCGCAGCAGTGAAACACGATTAACATAGTACAGTTTTGTACCTACCATAAATGTAGATGTTAGAGTGTCTTCACTGCTGCAGTCCAGGTTACCCTCCCTCCATCCCCTCTTTCTTAGCTGGAGCTTATCTACACTTTTCTACCCTATACTACCTATGTGGTGTATTTGCTGGTAACTGAACATTTTGTTTTTATTTTTTTATGTATGTTTTATTAGCAGTATGTATTGCCTACCTATTTGGGGGCACCTGACATCTGGGGCAAGAATAACTGAAGAAAATGGTGCCTACTGCATCTTGTATACCCCTGGCGCACTGATGTCAGGGAAGAGGCGACAGCAACCGATGCCGGACCAAGACTTTGGAACTCTGGCCGACTGCGGGACAGCTTGACGGCAGGATAACCCTAGTGTAATGACTGCAGCAGTGAAGACACTCTTAACATCTACATTTATGGTAGGTACAAAACTGTACTTCTGCACGTTTCACTGTTGCAGTCATCACATTAGGGTTATCTGCTTGCAGTAGCCCTCAATTGGCCTGATTAACAAAGTCTTGGGTCCTACGTTGGTTGCTGTCTCCTTCCGTGACGTCAGGTAGTCTGGTATAAAACATGCAGCCAACGCCGTTACATCAGTCTTTCTTGCCTTGCAGTGCCCGAAGCCGAAGCAGTTTGCAAGTGCTGGTCAGCTGACTCCTGAAATTTTCGTTTTCAAGTTTCAGAACCGAAGTCTTCAACTAAAGACAAGTACCCTGTTGGGGAAACTTTTTCTTGCTCTAAACTGATGTCAGGAAACGTAAATAATTGTATTACTTCTGGAAAGCAAATCACTCATAAAGATTTCCATTCGTACTGTATTCCTTGCCTAGACCCTGTGTGCTTTATTTAAACTATGAACTATCCATTGTCTGTATATTTATGCTTCTTAATATTGATACTCTATTCAATTATCCAGATATGTCTTCGGTAAGCCATCCGACTACCGACATTCTGATAAAATGCAAAGATAGACACGGCTGCCTAGGTCCAAAGTTGCTGATGCTTCTAAGCCGGTCGCTAGTTCACAGCCCCTGATACCCACTACTTCAGTTTCACATGCCTCTACTAAGACCCATTCAGAGTCCGGTATGCTGAGAGATGCTTCAACTGTAGAACCTGCGGATGTCTGTACCTTAGATGGGTCCGGAGCTGCTGTGCAGGCATTGGCTTCTGAGGGTGTATTCAGGCCTACTGACTTACATATTAAACCAACGCCATCTTCTTCAATGCTTAAAACTCGAACCATGCCTAGAAAACAGACACCCAGACCGCATGGTCAGGCCTCTATGCCTAAAAACCAGTAAGAATGGCTGAATACCTTATTACTTTAATCAGGGGAACCCAACCTTCCCCTTCTAAGAGACCTAGAACTGAGTTTGCTTATGGTACTTCTGACCTGGATTCTGAAATTTCTGTTTTCTCGGATGACCAGGATTTACCCTCCTCTACCTATGAGGATTCTGATGCTGAGGACTCTTCCCTCTGCTCACCCCCCTGCCCCAGAGGATTTCTCTCTTGGTGAAACCTTGCATACTCTTAGGGATCATTTTTGTTGGGAAAGTCAGGAATACTCTGATTCTAAAAAGAGGCTTACGCATTTCTTACTCCTGCCCCAGCACAGGCCTTTAGCTATCCCTCCTGTACTAGATATTGTTAGTGATGCCTTTTCGGAATCTAGCTTGGCCCCAGACTCTCTACCTCCTGCTCCCAGAAAACCTGATAAGGATATTACAGGGTTCCCGACTCTCTCAAGTTCCTTTTTAAAAATCCTACTGCGAATCCTGAGACTATTTCACAGGGACCCAAGGGCATTAAGGCTACTACTGCCAGAAATCCTATCCCCTCTGATAGAGACTCCAGGGCGCGGGATAGATGGGGGTAAGAAGGTGTACACTTCTGCAACCTTAGCCATTAGGGCCTTAAACTGCCAGTTTCATATGTTTAAGTATCAGCAGCATATTACTGGATTGCTTAAACAGAAAATGATTCCTGATTGTGCTTAAAATAAGGATTTGCAGGATTTAATGCATTCTGCTGAACAGGTTGGAAAACATACTTTGCAGTGTGGTTTTCATTTACTAGATGCCAGGCATTTCGTGAATACTCTGGGCGCAGTAGATAAGCCAAAGGGCAATGCTGAGAATTGATAATGCTCTGATCCTGCAAGAAATCTGAGGTATCTTCTGCAATTTGGTCGTATGGGGACGTGCAGGTATGCCTCCTTGAGATCTAGAGTTACCAGCCAAGACTCCTTGCCCAGCATGGGATGAAGCTGCTGTAAGGTCAGCATTTTGAATTTCGGAACAATGAGGTATGTGTTTAAAGCGGACAGGTCGAGAATAGGTCTCCATTGGATGTCCTTCAAGGATGCATCTGCAGTCCTTACAAATGGGTTGTCCTGTCAGGCAGCCCTTCGGTCGGCCGGATTCCAAAGTCTGGGTCTGGCCTCGGCTGGTGTCACACTTCACCCGACGTCATAGCTGCAGTTATTCGGGTATAAAGGCATCAGCCGACGCCATTTTCCTCAGTCTTTCTTGCCGCGTGGCGCCCGAAGCAGAAGCTGTTCGCAAGTGCCGTTCGGTCAGAACCAGAGATTACTACTACCGAATACGTCTACCGAAGACTTCTAAAAGCTAAGTACCCCGTTGGGGACTCTTTCTTGCCTCAGCCGATGTCAGAAAAAGTGAATAACTGTTTAACTTGTGGGAAACAAATACCTCATAAAGATTTCCACTCTTACTGCTTACCTTGTTTAGGCCCAGACCACGACGTAGCAGCTTGTCTAGCCTGTGCTTCTTTTAACCGACGGACGCTTAGACGTCAGTCGGAATTTGCTGAGGAGTTTTTCGGCTCAGATTTTGCTTACATTATGCAGTCGGATCCTCCGACTACGCAAATATCTAAAAAGCGCAAGGAAAAGGACCGACACTCGCGGTCCGCGGTTTCGGCCGAAACCGCGGTTAAGCCTACCGCGAGTGTCTCGGTTTCGACTGAAACCGAGCAAGCGGTTCTTCCTTCAGCCGAAAATTTACCTCCCACCGAGGCCTCTTCCAACCTGGTGGAATCTGCTTCTGAAATCACTCCTGCTCTTACAGTTTCTCAAGAATTATCAGACACTATCCCCTTGGATATTTCTACCCCTGCACGTGGAGCTGCTAGGCCTCCTGCATCCATGTCCATTAAGGCCTTTGCCAGGGCCAAAGCAGCTAAAACTACTAAATCTGTGCCTGCTAAGACCCCCTCTCACAGGCCTAGCTCTAGTTCACAAATACTTAGTTTAGCAGAGGACCTAATTTCTTTAATCCGGGGATCCCAACCTCAACCAGACAGGGCCTCTCACCCACCTCCAGAGAAGAGGCCTAGGGCAGAGCCCCCTGAGCCTGTTTCAACAGATGATTCCTCTGATGAGTCAGATAACACAAACCCTCCAGAGGCTCCTTCTCCCCTTATGAAGACTCTGATGCTGAAGAGTCCATTCCTTCTGCCTCTCCGCCTGAGGAATTTTCCTTTGGGGAAACCTTGCATGCTATGAGGGAACAATTTCAGTGGCAGGGCCAGGATTTTTCAGACTCCAGAAAAAGGCTTAGAATCTTTCTGCATTTACCACAACATAGGCCTTTAGCCATACCTCCAGTTCTTTCTGTTGTAGATGATGCATTTAATGATGCTTGTACTGCTCCTGATTCTCTACCTCCGGCCCCTGCTAAGCCCGATAGGTACTACAGGGTCCCGGACACGCATTACCATTTGTATAAGGCTCCCTTTGCAGATCCCGAGACTATCTCCCAGGGCCCTAAGGCTGTAGCAGCTACCTCTGCCAAAAACCCCCTCCCCTCTGAAAGGGAATCCAGGTCCTTAGAGAGATGGGGTAAAAAAGTTTACACTTCTGCTACTCTTTCAGCAAGGGCCTTGAACTGTCAGTTCCACATGATCCAGTATCAAGAGTTTATGCTAGATCAGTTAACCAAAAATCTGTCCTCTGAAGAACCATTAGACAAAAAATCTGTTCAGGAAATGGTACATAAAATTCAGCAAGTCAGTAACCATTCCTTAAAATGCGGCTATGATGCACTGGAGGCTTCCTTTAGATCAGCCATGACTGGCACAGTTATCAGAAGGCATGCGTGGTTAAAAGAGCAGGCCTTACCAGACCATGTCAAATCAAAACTACTAGATGCTCCCATGGACAAGATCAATTTGTTTGGCTCTCCTGCACAACAGGTGCTGAAGAAGATGGAAGAGAAGGCAAAATCTGTCCAAACAGTGAAAGATTTCTTACAGGTCCAACCTCCAAGGTTTAGCAGGAATTGGCCCTCCAAGAATTGGTCCTTTCCAGACTCCTCCAGAGCTCAGAGAGGCAGGAATAGGCGTTCAAGAGGCAGAAGCCAATCCAGGGGTGCCTACAGGGGACGCCAGTGGCAGAGTAACAACCAGCGAGGTGCAGCCACAGACACAGCCACCACCACTACTACAGGACAATCACAGTGACTTGGCTCTAGCACCGCCTACCAGGGAACAACTAGAAGCACCCTTGGGCGGAAAGCTAGCTTTATTTTCAGTAAACTGGCATTACATCACAAGAGACAAGTGGATTTTGCAGACAATAGACCAGGGTTACAGGTTTCACTTGCATACTCTACCAGGGAAGAGAGGAATGCCAAACCTACCTCCAAACCAAAAGGCAGAAGCTCTAAAACAAATAGCTTAATTATTAAGGATGAGAGCTGTGGAAAAGGTACCATCTATGGAGCAAGGACAGGGATTTTACTCCAGGCTCTTCCTGGTACCAAGAAAAGAAAGCAAATGGAGACCTATTCTCGACCTGTCCGCTTTAAACACATTCCTCATTGTTCCAAAATTCAAAATGCTGACCCTACAGCAGCTTCTTCCCATGCTGGGCAAGGAGTCTTGGCTGGTAACTCTAGATCTCAAGGAGGCATACCTGCACGTCCCCATACGACCAAATTGCAGAAGATACCTCAGATTTCTTGCAGGATCAGAGCATTATCAGTTCTCAGCATTGCCCTTTGGCTTAACTACTGCGCCCAGAGTGTTCACGAAATGCCTGGCATCAGTAATTGCTCATTGCAGGCTCCAGGGAATCCAAATCTACCCTTACCTGGACGACTGCCTCATACAAGCGGACAACAAAAACAAGCTAGCAGAAGACTTGAAAAGGGTCATTTACCTACTGCAAGCTCTGGGATACACAGTCAATATAAAAAAGTCAAGACTGATACCATCCCAAAGGATAACCTTTCTGGGTGCAGAGCTGGACACAACGAAACAAATGGCATTCCTAACAGTAGAAAAACAGGAGCAACTCCCTCTCTACTTCTTGGCATTGACAAAGCAGAATCAACTAACAGCAAGAAAAGTCCTGCAAGCCTTGGGTTTCATGGCATCCTGCATAATATTGGTTCCACGTGCCAGACTGCATATGAGAAAGTTAGTGGTACCTAAGGAATTTATGGTCTCAGCAAAAGCACAGCCTAGAAACCCAAATTCCAATAATTCCATGCCTGAAGCAAGAATTCCAATGGTGGGCTCAGGCCTGTCAATCAAACAAAGGATTGCCTTTCCACAACACTCAATCAAGCCAAACCATCACAACGGACGCCTCAGACCTCGGTTGGGGGGCCCACATGCTGGACAGGTGCATTCAAGGTTTATGGACTCAAGACCAGCTGCACTTACACATAAATCAAAAGGAAATGCTGGCAGTAAAACTGGCAATTCAGGCATTCAGACCATTTCTTCGACAAGGTCATCTATTGATAAGGACAGACAACACCACGGTTATGTGGTACATCAACAAGCAGGGAGGCACACATTCGTACCCTCTATGCCGGATGGCAATGGACCTCTGGAATGTGGCCCTGAGCTACAACATTCAGTTACAAGCAACTTTTGTACCAGGAAAAGAAAACATTCTAGCAGACATACTAAGCAGAACTACCACGGATGCCCACGAATGGATGCTGCATCCGGATATCTTCAAGGCAATTACAAGAAAATGGGGGCTCCCACAAATAGAATTATTTGCATCCCCACACAATCACCAACTAAGGAAATTCTGCACAAGGACGTACCACCCACTTGCTTGGAAGGTGGACTCCCTATCTTTCAGCTGGAAAAACCTGACAGCATATGCCTTCCCACCACTTCCTTTGATGCACAAGGTGCTATTGAAGATCAAAGAGGAACGCCCGAGGATCATTCTGATAGCTCCAGACTGGCCAAGACAACATTGGTACCCATTACTGAGGAGCATGTCTCGGGAACAAATATGGCCTCTACCCCTTGTTCCCTTGCTGTTAACACAGAACAACTACAACACCCTGCATCCAAACCTGAAAACACTGCAGCTGACTGCCTGGAACATTGCATAAGAACAAATAACCCAAACTTATCCCAAAGGGTTAAAGACATTATCTTGGAGGCTCGCAGACCCTCAACAAGAAAAAATTATTCAGCAAAATGGAAAAGATATTTCATTTGGAGTACTGCAAAAGGAGAAAATGTGTCACTGGTAAACATAGCCAACATCTTGAAATACTTGGCAGAGCTCTTCCACAAAGGCCTGTCCTATTCTTCCATCAAGATTCATGCATCAGCTATTTCAGCAGAATACGACTTGGATCCTCCAGTCTTCTCTCATCCTTTGCTCAGGCAGTTTCTCAGAGGAATCAAAAATGTAAAACCACCTAGGAAGCCACCATTACCAGCATGGGACTTGAACTTTGTGCTAGAAAAATTGACACTTCCTCCTTTCGAACCAGCAGCAACAGCAGAATTACAATACTTATCATGGAAAACTGCTTTCCTGTTGGCAATCACTTCAGCAAGAAGGGTATCTGAGCTACAGGCACTAATGGCAGTACAGCCCTTCCTGATCTTTCATCAAGATAGAGTATCCATGAGAACTAATCCTACTTTTATGCCTAAGGTGGTCTCCAGAGTATCTTTGAATCAGGCTATCCACCTACCTACATTCTTCCCCAACCCACAGAACAGGGGAGAAAGGCTGTTGCATACCTTGGATGTGCATAGACAATTACGCTACTACCTGGACAGGACCAAGGGCAATAGAAAAACTGACCAGCTTCTGGTAGCATATGCAACAGGAATGGAAGGAAAAGCAATTTCAAAACAGACAATCTCTAAGTGGACAGGAAATTGCATTAGATTTTGTTACTCCTACCATGGAAAGAAAACTCCAGAAAACATCAGGCCTCACTCTACAAGGGCTACAGCCACTACCACAGCCTTTCTACGAGGAGTGGCTACCAAAGACATTTTAGAGGCTGCTACTTGGAGCTCCGTGCATACATTTGCCAAGCATTATAATTTACCTTTATACTCCAGATCCCGAGCAGGTTTTGCCACTGCTGTTATGCAAGGGATCTTAACTACACCATAATTTTATTTCTCCTCCTCCCCCAGTTTGGCTATGGTATTCTACCCATTTGTAAGGACTGCAGATGCATCCTTGAAGGACATAGTACAGATGTTCTTCGTTTTCCATTGCTGCAGTCCTTACTATTAATACCAGAGTATAAGGCTGACGCGTCGCCAGGGCGCATTAGACTGACGCCAGTACGCCAGGGTACTAATGCATGACCGCGCCATATCCTCGGTCCGATGCAGAAGCAGTTTTGGGAGTTTCAGACAGAATCAGAGTTGGCTAACATTTTGGTTTTTCTTGCCTCAGTATTTAACCGGATGTCAGAAAAGTGAATAACTGTATTTCTTGTGGGAAACAAATACCTCATAGGGATTACCATACATTGTGTATACCTTGTTTAGGGCCTGAGCACGACGTTGTTGGTTGCCGCTCTTGTGCTAGGTTTAACAAACGACTATTAAGAGGAGGTTAGACTGTGCCAGATTGGTGTTTGGGAAGAAATGCCGTCGGATGCTAAGAAGCGCAAGGACAAAACAGCGGGTTGATGAACCGGCAGTCCCGGACGTCGGTTCTTTAGGAGGCTCAGTGGAGCCAGAGGTTTTGCCAGGAGTTTCTATGGAGTCTCAGGCAGAAACTTTACTGTTACAGGATGTACCCTCTCAGGAGGCAGGCCAGGCTGAGGGGGCTTCTCAGGTAACTATTCTTCCCTCTCTTCCCACAGTAGTTAGAGCCTCTCCTTCTGTTGCCAAAACTTCTTTTAGAGGTAGGCCAAGTTCAGCTTCAGTAGGGGCTTCTCCTAGCATTTCGGGTTCTGTACCTAAGAAACATATGCTTAAAATGGCAGAAGATTTGATTACTATGATTAGAGGTTCTATGGGCCCTCCTGATAAGAGGCCTAGGGTGGAACCAGAGTTTGACAGTTTTGAGCAGGGTTCAGAAGATTTGCAGGAGTATCCTCATTATTCTGATTCTGATGTGGATGATGCCACCTCCTGAGGATTTTTCATTTTCAGAGACTCTGCATTCCATGAGGGAGCACTTTAAATGGGAAGGCCAGGATTACTCTGATTCCAGGAAAAGGCTTAGGAATTCTTGTTTTACCCACAGCATAGGCCCTTAGCTACCTCTCCTGTTGAATGTGGTGGAAGATGTTTTTGCAGAGGCTTCCTGAACCCTGATTCTTTGCCTCCTGCTCCTGTTAAACCTGATAGGTACTATAGCTCATAAGTATTTGTTTAAGAGTCCTAGGGCGGACCCAGAAACTGTTTCTCAGGGGCCTAAAGGTGTTAAGGCCTCTGTGGTTAAAAATCCTGTTCCCACTGACAAAGAGGCAAGATAGGTGGGGTAAGAAAGTATATCTTTCTCCACTCTAGCCATGAGAGCGTTGAATTGTCAGTTTCACATGCTGAAATATCAAAATTATCTCCTTTCACAATTGAAATCTAAGGTGGATGCTTTGAAGGTATTGATTGTAAAGAATTGCTGGATTTAGTTTGTGTCTGAACAAGTGGGCAAGCATTCTTTGCAATGTGGTTTTGATGCTGTGCAGGCCTCCTCGAGGGTGGCTGCCACTAGTTCTGTTCTTCGCAGGCATGCCTGGTTGAGGGATCAAAATTTGGCTGAGCATGTTAAGACAAGGATTTTGGATGTTACAGTCTGATGTGTTGTTTGGTTCACCTGTGGAAGCAGTTTTAAAGAAAATGGAGGACAAAGCTAAGTCTATGCAAACTGTTAAAGATTTTTGCAGGTACAGCCACCGAGTTTAGTAGAAAATTGCCTGCTGCTAAGGGGTGGACATATCCTGCTGATTCCCAGACTAGGGGTAGGTCTAGACGGCAGGGCTCAAGGTTCTTTTAGGCCTAGAACAGGAGTTCACCTGCTCAGACTTCTGGTGAGGGCAGGGTCATTCCAGACCCAATGACCTTTCAGCTGCCAGTAGATTCTCGTCTGGCAGCTCCTTTACTGTCTCTTTTCAAAGAAAATTGGGATTTAATTACTCAAGACAGATGGGTGTTGGACATCATTCCCACGTTACAGATTTTATTTCCATACAATGCCTCCACAAAGAAAAAATGGGGCCATTCAGCCAGTCCCTGTATCAGAAATCCTCAACACTTATCTGGACATTCCCAAGTTCAAGATGTTAGATCACTGGATGGTAACTTTAGATCTCAAGGAAGCTTACCTTCATGTGCCTATCAGGCTAAGTTACAGGAAGTAGTTCTGGCTCCAGTGATAGCTTACTTCAGCTACAAGGAATTCAAATCTATCCTTATTTAGACGACTGCCTGATTCTGGGCTCAAGAAAGAAGAAGACCTACAGCATCTGGAATATGTTATAGCAGTGCTAAGATGCCTAGGGTATTCTGTGAACGAAATAAAGTCCAGTCTAGTACCCTCTCAGACACATGCTTTTCTGTGTGAGACTGAATAAAAGAGTCTATCACTTTACTTCCATCAACTATCTCATCAGTCCGTGCTGGCTGCAAAGACAGTCCTTCAAGCATTAGGGTTCATGGCATCTTGTATTCTGGTGCTTCCCAATGCCAAACTGCATATGAGGAAGTACAATGGTATCTCAAAAAAATGGACACACACAGCACAGGATTTATTTAGACACTGTCAATAATATATTGCCTTGCCCTCAAAGAGAATTTTTGTGTGGTGAGGAATGTCACCTAAACAAGTCAGACTCATCTAAATGTAAAGTGGATACAGGACAAGTGGCCTGCCAGACTACAGCATCTACATATCAACATGAAAGAGATGTTAGCAGTCCATTGGCTTTCAAGGAGTTACTTCTTCCAGGGCAGGTGTTGATTCTAACAGACAACACAACTGTCATGTGGTACATCAACAAACAAGGGGAACACATTCTTATCCTCTATGCAGGCAAGCAATGATTTTATGGGAGAGAACTCCTTAGCAGATGTGTTAAGCAGACAAATCATGGATAAACTGGATCTTCATGTATTTCAGACATTGACAGTGTCATGGGAACTCCAGACATAAGATCTGTTCGCTTCTCCACTAAACCACCAGCTGCCACAGTTTTGCACAAAGGGTTTCATCACACAGCTTGGAAAGTGATGCCTGTCTGGAAAGTGGTCTTCAGTTGGACAAACCTTCATGTGTATGCCTTTCCACCTCTGCCTCTTCTTCCAAAGGTACTGTTAAAGGTCAGACAGGACAGGCCAAGGATGATTTTGATAGCTCCAGATTGGCCTCGGCAACACTGGTACCCACTACTTGATTCCACATCTGTTATCCCAGAAAGACGGTCATCTGCTCAATGTCAAGCTTCATTCTTCATCTGACAGCCTGGCATATTCTGTGTTGAAACACAGCAGGTCTCAACTTCCTCAACAAGTTTTAAATGTGATTATGGAAGCCAGAAGACCTAGTACAAGGAAAAAAATGGAAGAGATTCTTATTTTGGAGTAAAGCAAAGAATTTGGAGATTTCTGAGCCTAATTTGAGTATGGCTCTTCAATATCTTACTGAGTTACTGGACAAGGGTCTATCCTTCTCTTCCATTAAGATTCATGCTGCAGCAATCTCAGCTCACTATGATTGTGACCCACCATTGTTTTCGCATCCTTTGTTCAAGCAGTTTCTTAGAGGGGCAAAAAATATAAGACCCCCTACTCCTGCTTGGGATCTCAATTTTGTGTTGGAAAAACTTACTGCTGAATTGAAATATTTGTCATGGAAGACTGCTTTTTGTTGGCTATTACTTCTGCAAGAAGGGTGTCTGAGTTGCAGGCCCTTTGATTTTCCATCTTCCTTTATGCCTAAGGTGGTTTCTAGTGTGGCTTTAAACCAAACTATTCATTTGCCTACTTTTATGCAGACCCCAAAATAAAGGGGAAAAATTTGCATACTTTTAGATGTACACAGGCAATTATTACTTAGACAGGACTAAGGATTTTAGGCAGTCTCAGGCAAGCCTGTGTCAAAACAAACTATTTCTAGGTGGATTGGCCTTTGCATTGCATTTTGTTATTCCATCATGGCAGGGAGATTCCAGCTGGATTAGGCCCTCCTCATTCCACTAGACTGCACCACTCAACAGCATTTCGAGTTCAGTGCATACTTTCTAAGCATTATCATAAGTCTAGGGCTGGTTTTGCCACAGCTGTTTTGCAAGGCATGTTGTCAGCTCCTGCTTCTTTATGATTTGCCAGCCTCCTTACCTCTGCTTTGGGATTCTACCGACTGCAGCAATGGAAAACGAAAGAACATAGTACAGTTTTTGTACCTACTAAATGTAGATGTTCGAGGATTCCATTGTGACTTTCCATGCTTATATTTTTGTATATATTGTTCATGTTTTGGTGCAGGTATTTTGGGCCTTGTCATTTATGGTAGGTACAAAACTGTACTTTTTGTACCTACCATAAATGTAGATGTCCGATAGGAATGCATCTGCAGTCAGGATTACCCACCCTCCTTCCCCTCTGTGGTACTCCTAGGGTATTTGCCCATCTTGTAGCTAGCTGGGGGAATCTATTATGGTGTATTTGTTTGTATATATGTACATAAATGACATGCTTATTTTTTGTTGGCTTTCTACTATTTGGAATCATTTGCATTTATCCAAATTTAGCCTTCCTAGAGGGCACCTGGCATCTGGGGCAAGAAACACTGAGGAAAATGGCGTCAGCTGATGCCTTTATACCCGAATAACTGCAGCTATGATGTCGGGTGAAGTGCGACACCAGCCGAGGCCAGACCCAGACTTTGGAATCCGGCCGACCGAAGGGCTGCCTGACGACAGGACAACCCATTTGTAAGGACTGCAGATGCATTCCTATCGGACATCTACATTTATGGTAGGTACAAAACTGTACTTTTTCTTTTCTTGGTACCAGGAAGAGTCTGGAGTAAAATCCTTTTCCTTGTTCCATAGGTGGTACCCTTTCTACAGCTCTCATCCTTAGTGAGTTATTTGTTCTAGAGCTTCTGTCTTCTGATTTGGAGGTAGGTTTGGCATTCCTCTCTTCCTTGGTAGAGTATGGAAGTGAAACCTGTAGCCTTGGTCTATTGTCTGTAAAATCCATTTGTCTCCTGTGATGTAATGCCAGTTTACTGAAAATAAGGCTAGCTTCCCGCCTAAGGGTGCCTCTAGTTGTTCCCTGGTAGGCTGTGCTAGAGCCAAGTCACTGTGATTGTCCTGTGGAAGTGGTGGTGGCTGGATCTGTGGCTGTACCTCGTTGGTTGTTAGCCTGCCACTGATGTCCCCTGTAGGCACCTCTGGATTGACCCCTGCCTCTTGAGCGCCTATTCCTGCCTCTCGGAGCTCTGGCGGTGTCTGGAAAGGACCGATTCTTGGAAGGCCAGTTCCTGCTAAACCTTGGAGGCTGGACCTGCAAGAAATCCTTGAGTGTCTGGACAGATTTTGCTTTCTCTTCCACCTTCTTCAGCACCTGCTGCGCAGGGGAGCCAAACAAATTGAGCTTATCCATGGGAGCATCTAGGAGCTTTGATTTAACATGGTCTGGTAAGGACTGCTCTTTTAACCATGCATGTCTTCTGATCACTATGCCAGTCATGGCTGATCTAAAGGAAGCCTCCAGTGCATCATAGCCGCATTTTAAGGAATGATTACTGACCTGCTGAATGTTATGTACCATTTCCTGTACAGATTTTTGTCTAATGGTTCATCCGAGGACAGTTTTTTAGTTAATTGGTCTAACATAAATTCCTGATACTGAATCATGTGGAATTGACAGTTCAAAGCTCTAGCTGAAAGAGTAGCAGAAGTGTAAACTTTTTTACCCCATCTCTCTAAGGATCTAGATTCCCTTTCAGAGGGGAGGGGGTTTTTGGTAGAAGAAGCTGCTACAGCCTTGGGTCCCTGGGAGATAGTTTTGGGATCTGCAGAAGGGGCCTTATACAAATGATAATGTGTGTCCGGAACCCTGTAGTACCTATCGGGCTTAGCAGGGGCCGGAGGAACAGAATCAGGAGCAGTACCAGCATCATTAAAAGCATCATCCACAACAGTAAGTACTGGAGGAATGGCTAAAGGCCTTTGATGTGGCAAATGCAAAAAGGTTCTAAGCCTTTTCCTAGAGTCTGAAAAATCCTGGCCCTGCCATTGAAATTGTTCCCTCATAGCATGCAAGGTTTCCCCAAAAGAAAATTCCTCAGGCGGAGAGGCAGAAGGAATGGAGTCTTCTGCATCAGAGTCCTCATAAGGAGAGAAGGGGCCTTCTGGAGGGTTTGAATTATCTGATTCATCAGAGGAGCCATCTGAAGAAACTGGCTCAGGGGGCTCTACTCTAATCCTCTTCTCTGGAGGTGGGTGAGAGGTCCTGTCTGGATGTGGTTGGGATTCCCGGATTAAAGAAATGAGATCCTCTGCTAGACTAAGCATTTGTGAACTAGAGCTAGGCCTGTGAGAGGGGGTCTTAGCAGGCACAGTTTTGGTAGTTTTAGCTGCTTTAGCCCTGGCAAAGGCCTTTATTGACATGGATGCAGGAGGCCTAGCAGCTCCACGTGCAGGGGTAGAAATATCCAAAGGGACAGTATCAGATAAATCCTGCGAACCTGCAAGAGCAGGTGTGATTTCAGTAGCAGATTCAGCCTGGCTGGATGAAGCCTCGGTAATTGGCAACCTTTTGGCCGAAGGAATTACTGTAGACTCGGTTTCAGCCGAAACCGAGACACTCACGGTTGGCTTAACCGCGGTTTCGGCCGAAACCGCGGACCGCGAGTGTCTGTCCTTTTCCTTGCGTTTTTTAGAAATTTGCGTAGTCGGAGTATCTGACGGCATAATGTAAGCGAAATCAGAGCCGAAAAACTCTTCAGCAAATTCCGACCGACGTCTAAGTGTCCGTCGGTTGAAAGAAGCACAGGCTAGGCAAGCTGCTACGTCGTGGTTTGGGCCTAAGCAAGGTAAGCAGTAAGAGTGGAAATCTTTGAGGTATTTGTTTCCCACAAGTTAAACAGTTCACTTTTTCTGACATCGGCTGAGGCAAGAAAGAGTCCCCAACGGGGTACTTAGCTTTTTAGAAGTCTTTGGTACTTGTAGTAGTAATCTCTGGTTCTGACCGACCGGCACTTGCAAACAGCTTCTGCTTCGGGCGCCACGCGGCAAGAAAGATTGAGGAAAATGGCGTCGGCTGATGCCTTTATACCCGAAGTACTGCTGCTATGACGTTGGGTGAAGTGTGACACCAGCCGAGGCCAGACCCAGACTTTGGAATCCGGCCGACCGAAGGGCTGCCGGACGACAGGACAACCCATTTGTAAGGACTGCAGATGCATCCTTGAAGGACATCATACTTTGCAGTGTGGTTTTCATTCACTAGAGGCATCTTGCAGGGCTGCTGTCACTGGGTCTGTACTTAGAAGGCATGCTTGGCTTAAGGAGCAAAACTTGCCAAATCCTGTCAAAGCTAAATGATTGGATGCTCCCTTAAACCAAGACAACCTATTTGGCAACAAAGCAGAAGTCGTCCTCAAAAAGATGGAGGAAAAAGCTAAGTCTATGCAAACTGTTATAGATTTCCTGCAAGTACAGCCTCCCAGATTTAGTAGGCATTTGCTTTCAAAGAATTGGTCCTTTCCAGTCTCTTCCAGTCCTTCAGTCCAAACCCAGGAACAGCATACCACCTAGGTTAGCCTGACTATGCACAGGCCTAAGCAGTGGGGGGTCTCCCACTTCCAAAGCAGGAAGTAATAAGACACCCCCCCCCGCTACGGAAAAATGTCACAATGACGACCTTAACCCTTCCAAGCCCTGCCGAACTGCCTGCTACCTTAGGTGGAAAGTTAGTCCTGCATGTTAAAAACTGGGAACTCATTGCCCAAGACAAATGGGTTTTAAATAGTTTCCCAAGGATACAGATTCCACTTCCACACCCTGCCAACCCCAAATGGTTGGCCAGACCTAACCTCAAATCAGTGGGCAGAGACTGAACAGCAGGTTCTCTCTTATAGGTATCAGGGCTATTCAGCCTGTTCCAGCAGATTGCTCCAGTCCTTGCCAGATCATGTTAAAGCTAAATTACTGGATGCTCCCTTAAATCAGGACCACCTGTTTGGCAACAAAGCAGAAGTTCTTAAAAAGATGGAGGAAAAACCTAAATCTATGCAAACTGTTAAATATTTACTACAGGTACAACCTCCAAGATTTAGTCCCTCTAAGAATTGGTCCTTTTCTGCCTCTTTCAGACCTTCTGTCCAAACCCAGACCCAGCTGAACACCCAGGCTTCAGTGCCAGGGTACGCACAGAACTAAGCAGTGGGGGGCTCCCACTTCCAAATCACGTAGTAGTAAAACTCTCCCCTATGGTAAACTGTTTCAATGACTTGACTTTAAAACTTCGAAGCACTTCTCAACTGACTGCTCCTTTAAGGGGGAAAGATTGCTTTGCAGGCAAAACACTGGGAACTCATTACCCATGACAAATGGGTTTTAAATATAGTTTCCCAAGGATACAGATTTCACTTCCACACATTACCACCCTTAAACGGCCAGATCTACCCCCAAATCAGTGGGCAGAGGCTCAAAAGCAAGTACTCTCTCAAGCATAAAGGCTATTCAAAGTGTACCAGAAGAGGAAAAGGGACAAGGTTTCTACTCCAGACTTTTCATGGTACCCAGAAAATACAACTCGTGGCGTCCTATCCTGGACCTGTCTACCTTAAACACCTTTTTGGTGATTCCAAAATTCAAGATGCTATCTCTTCACCATTTGCTTCCAATGCTAGGCAAAGATGCCTGGTTGGCAACACTCGATTTAAAGGAAGCCTACCTGCACATTCCAATCAGGGAATCTTGCAGAAGATACCTATGCTTCAAAGCAGGCTACATGCACCATAGGTTTTCTGCACAGCCCTTTGGCTTATCTACTGCACTGAGGGTATTCACAAGGTGCCTAGCTCCAATCATTGCATTTTGCAGGCAAAGAAATATTCAAATATACCCATACCTGGACGATTGTCTTAATTCAGGCAGAAAGCCAGGACATACTTTTGAAGCATCTGGCATTTGTACAAAGGGTTCTAACTTGTCTGGGGTACACCATAAATGAAAATAAATCACACCTGGTACCCTGCCAACAAATTACATTCCTGGGAGCAAGCTTGAATACAACTTCCCAGATGGCTTTCCTCACACCAGAGAAACAAATTCATTTAACAACCTACTTCAAAGAAGTGGCCACAAAACCCTGCTACAATTTAACAACCTACTTCAAACAAGTGGTCACAAATCCTGCTTATCTGCAAGACAAATACTGCAAGCCTTTGGGTTCATGGCCTCCTGCAGTCTTCTAATTCCATATGCAAGACTGCATATGAGAAAACTACAGTGGTATCTAAAAAGCCTATGGTGTCAACATTCTCAGGATCTAGAAACAATGATTCCTATCATACTCTTGTCTACGTCTAGAGTTCCTTTGGTGGGCAAAGGCCTGCCACCAAAACAAGGGACTACCTTTCACACCACCTTCTGCCGCCCAAACCCTAACAGACACATCAGACTATGCATGGGGGGCTCAGCTGGCAGGGAAGTGCATTCAGGGCAAGTGGAACCCAAATCAAATGCACCTGCATATCAATCAAAGAGAAATGTTAGCTGTACAGAATGCTCTGAGCCTTCAAGGGCCACATTCTTCCAGGACAAATAATGGTAAAGATGGACAACACCACTGTTGAGTGGTACATAAACAAGCAGGGTGGTACACATTCTTACCCCCTCTGCAGACTAGCCATGGCATTGTGGAACACAGCCGTGAGCTACCAAGTGCACCTACAAGCTCAATTACTGCCAGGAAAATTAAATACTCTGGCAGACGGACTAAGCAGAAACCTCATGGACCCACATGAGTGGAAACTGGAACCAAAGATTTTCAACATGTTGACAAGCAAATGGGGGAGTCCGATATAGACCTGTTTGCCTCTCCCCCAGAACTTCCAATTGGACAAAGTTTGTACAAGGACTCCCCTCAAACAAGCCTGGAAAGTGGATGCTCTGTCCTTCAGCTGGAAAAACCTATCCGTCTGTGCCTTCCTCCCTCTGCCTCTGCTCTCCAATGTACTACTAAAAATCAAACAGGACAAACAAAGGATGATTTTGATTGCACCAGACTGGCTATGCCAACACTGGTACTCCCTCCTGCGCAGTGTATCATGGTTCTCCCCATGGCACCTGCCTCAGACTCCTTCCTTGTTGTCTCAGCAGGAGACCCAGATTCTGCACCCTCAGCTTCTAACACTGAACCTAGCAGCCTGGCTAAGTACCTTATCTCTCCTTTACCATGTCTCAGTAAACCTGTGATGGATATAATTTTAGAGGCAAGGAGGCCTAGTACTAGAAAATCTTATGCTGAAAAATGGAAAATATTCTGTGCCTGGAACCAATCTCAAGGGATGAGCACAGCAGTGCCCAATTTAACTCTGATTTTACAATACTTAACTGAGATGCTTCACAAGGGCTTGCCTTTTTCCTACATTAAAATTCACGCCTCCACCATTTCAGCTCGTAACATAAAACCTTCTCTCATCCACTGCTCAAGCAGTTCCTCAGAGGGGCCAAAATTTGAGACCAACAAGGAGAGCTCTCCAACCCCAGCCTGGGACCTTAACTTTGTTTTGGACGAACTCACTCTACCTCCTTTCGAGCCAGCTGCTACTGCAGACTTAAAATTTCTTTTTTGGAAAACTGCTTTCCTTTTAGCGATCACTTCTGCAAAAAGGGTATTTGAATTACAGGCTGGCAGTGGAGCCTTTCGTCATCTTTCATGCAGACAGGGTGTCCCTCAGAACCAATCCATCCTTCATGCCCAAGGTGGTATCCAGTGTGGCTCTTAATCAGTCCATTCATTTGCCAACCTTCTTTCCCAATCCACAGAACAAAGGGGAATGGATACTGCATTCCTTTGTGCACAGACAGCTTAGATTCTATTTGGACAGGACTAAACCTCAAAGGAAATCTGAATAACTGCTGGTGGCATTTGCTGTAGGGGCAGAGGGGAAGGTTATTTCAAAGCAAACCACTTCTAAACGGATAGGCCATTGCATTCATTTCTGCTATAAGCACCATGGAAAACATCTCTCAGATCATCAGACCTCACTCCACCAGGGCTGCATCTACCTCTACAGCCTTTCTCAGAGGCATCCCTACCAGGGACATCCTAGAAGTTGCTACCTGGAGTTCTGTACTTAACTTTCACCAAGCATGATCATTTGCCAATTTCCTCTAAATCCAGAGCTGGCTTTGCCACTGCAGTCTTGCAGGGCCTTAAAGCTGGTCCTAATGCTATCTAAATTCCTCCTCCCAACCATCGCTTTGGGAATCTACCCAAATGTAATGACAGCAACAGTGAAACACTAACATAGTACAATTGTGTACATTTACCATAAGTGTAGATGTTAGTGTGTATTCACTGTTGCAGTCCTGGTTACCCTCCCTCCAGCACCCTAACTTCTTTTGGCTATACTTCTACTTTCTTTTACTATGCTTAAAAGCTTTTTGGTGTATTTGCTTTTTTGTTGGAGGTATACCTTTGTATTTTTACATTTAATTGCTTCCCATTAGGGGGGCATCTGACATCTGGGGCAAGAAAAACTGATGTAATGGCATCTGCTGCATGTTTTATACCCATGACTACCTGATGTCATGGAAGAAGGGGACAGCAACCAACGCAGGACCGAAGACTTTGTTAATCGGCAAACTGAGGGCTACTTGCAAGCAGATAACCCAAATGTAATGACTGCAGCAGTGAATATACCCGAACATCTACATTTATGGTAAGTGTACACAACTGTACCTTCCAAGCCAGGTGAAATCAGTGCTCTGTGTCCCTGTTCAAGTTAGCTGTCACACACTGAGGTTTGACACACACACACACACACACACACACACACACACACACACACACACACACACACACACACACACACACACACACACACCTGGGAAAGGCTGGTACAGCTTAACCAGTCTGCCACCTCCACCCAAACTATAAGGTAGAGCTGCTGCCACCAGAACACCTGAAGCCAGCTACATTAAGGCTCCTACCAGGGTACACCCAATTACACTTATTAAAAATTACCCAAATGGTACTGTTTAACCAAGCAGCAAGAATTTCAGGGACGTGGAGCTACAGTGCCACTAAGTAAATGTTGTCAACAGTTGAATATTTTCTAAAAGACCAGCCACAAAAAAAGTTTAGATATTTTAATAATAAATAAAAAGCATGAAAGTACTGAATGTCTATTTAGAATAAAACACCAGAGTTTGTCAAGGAAGTATAAAAAGTCAGATTAAAAAAAAATTTAGCTAGTCTTGCTATATTTTTCTAAGTGACTGAATAATTGCTGTTCCCTAATTAGTTACTAAAGCAAAGTAATGTGAATGTGGATGAGTGTCTTTGGTCCAAAAGCAAAGTGCACACCTCACATCTCTAGTATTCAAATACAGTTTCAGTGCTGGCTACAGGATGACATCAAATTTGGTCACCCGACTCTGGTTCCACATTACCATGTCGCTAGAAACTGATCCAGGATCTGGCACTGATGTGTGTCAATACACATCAAGAATTTCAGCTAAGATTTATTGCAGCATCTGGGAACTATAAACAATTCCAACACTTCCACCCTTCCTGCAGAAACTAACTAGCTTTTCTCCTGCACCCCAGGGTAGCACAGACATAGCATCTCTGGCTGCATTCAGACCTGTGAGATAAAATCTGTATGGCCTAAACAAAGTTATTTAATTTCTGAGTATTTTTTTTAAGGTTAGGTGGGCTGAGCTTAACCCCTTCCATTCCTGTATCCCCTGTTAAAATGTATACATTTCAGCAGTTACAATAATACAGTCGGACTTGCAGGTATATTTCTTTTCTGTCTAGCACTGATAGATTTTTAACACAAGCATCTGTGCAAATACATTTTTTAATGCAAGCAAAGCATCCATACAAGTCCAGTTTGGTATTCAAATGACATCATTCTTTACAAAACTCCAGCTAGCTATGCTGCATATGTTACACATGCACTGCCCTACTCTCCCTGGCAAAGCTGGCACTACCTCACATCACAACCAGTGTAGAGCCTAGAGTTTATTGGTGCACATCTTAACATGATGATCCAAACTGCATCTTTACCAACTCACTGCAAAGAAACACTCTGATTTCAGGTTCATCAGATTCTTTCCCATCAGTCTCCTGCAGCAACCTTTATTCTTCAAGCACAGAGGTCTGTGGTAGCAGCAGTACTACATCCTTTAGCACAATACTGTGTGTGTTCTTCAATGGGCTCTAGGTGTTCAGTGGTCTATTCGACGACCACTGTCCTTTCCAGTCAAGGTTACACTGACTTGCAAATGCCACATCCATTGGTAGATCCATTCCAATGACAGTTATCTAAGTTGACCCTTTGTTCTTCCTCACCCATCGGCCCAATTTGGGGGGGGGGGCATTATTTGGGAAGGGCAGTCCAAGGCATAGTCCTCCCCGCCCCCCACAAGAGACCAATTTGCGTGTCCTGGAATTGAAAGCAGTTTGGAAGCATTGCAGGCATTCCAAGATGCTCTTCCTCTATGGACTATTATGATTTACAGACCTATCTGTAGTCTGATACATTAAACAAGGGGAACAGAGTAGTCTTCTCAGCAGAGAGGCTATGAGAACAGGACAGTGGGTGATCTCCACTAACCACTTTCTAGTTGCAAACCACATTTCTGGGGAAAACTATCGTACTAGCGGACAAACTAAGGAGGTTCATTTTGATGCCTCGAGCAGTGTTAAAACTATCAGTGACTGAGAAAACTTTCAGTTGCTGGGGCCAACTTTGCTGCAACGTCTTTGTGTCACCCCGCAACAAGTGCAGCAGGCATTTTGCCCTGACCCCCCCCCCCCCTTTGTAGAGTGACCAAGAGATGCTCTAGTCCATTTTTGGCCATTTGGTCTCCTTTACTCTTATCCTCCACTTTAGTTGGACTGCTTTCTGTAGGAATTTTGTGATCAAGGGAAGAGGTCAGTCATCCTCATTGCTTCGCTACTGACTTTAACAGGTGTGGTTCCTCTACCTTTTATCTCATCTTTATTCTCATTTGCTACTAAACCTAACTCCACATCTCCTCTCACACCCCTCAGTGATGAGTCATCCCAATATCCCAACCCTCAAACTAACCACATAGTTCCAGTTTGTATAATGGCCAGACAGCAAAAAAAATCCACAAAGAAAGTTTACAAGTAAGTGGAAAAGATTTTCCTTGGGGGCATTCAGAAATAAAGTTGACCCTTTTTTTTTTTGCCCCAGTCCTTATTTATTTCCTGGCTACACTTTTCAAAGAAGGAGCTAGTTTTTCTAAGATTAAACTGCAATTGGCAGCAATTTCAAATTTTCATATAGGAGATGAAAGTTACTATTTGACCTCTTTGAAAGGCACCTTTCTCCTTAGTCTTCCAGTAAATGAGCCTTCACCTCCTTGGGATCTGACTGTGGTGCTGCAACGTTCACTCCCCACCCATCCTTAGAAAACTCCTGGACGAATGAGTGGTTAGAGGACATCACTGTCTTTTATGTTGAGCTCCAGGTTGTCTTCCTCTTTCACTGCAAATATTTCCTTTCTAGTAAAATCAGCATTCAAGATCTGAGGTACTTGAGGTTGATGCCTTGTGGGTAAAGGAGAAGCTTAACAGTTTTCGGTTGCCATAATTGTTTAATCAACGGCCGAGTTGGCTCTGAGGGGTTGGAGCTGAACCCATCAGTTGAAAGAAAATGGGAAACACAGATGTAACTTTATAGGGAGTATAGAACAACTTTTTGTAGTAGCCTTTGTGTTGGGTAAAGAAGGCAGAACATTTAACAAGGCATATGCTTTCCATCTGGCTAACTGGCTATATAAATTGTATGCTATGAGAAGGACACTTCTTTTGTATGAGTACCCAAGAGTGCATTCTATCAGAGCTGCTTCCTCTTCATTATCCTTCAAACAGGTAGCGATCAGCCCACTCCATTTGTAAGGCGATCCTCTACTTTCTTCAAACACAAGCTGGATCTTCATTTCCAAGGTAGGATAGGGTTTGACTTGATGGTCTTCCAGAGTATCCTCAAGTGGGTTATCTAGTATAGCCATAAAACCCCCCATTCCAGTTTGGGGTTAGGCTGGGAGTCTGCTCCCACGTATAATGAACAGGACTGCATCAGTGTGATCTTTATGAAGAACAGAGCACAGTTGTGCAAGAATCTGCTCTAACAGTAGATGCGAGTACTAGCACCCACCTGTGAAGGTCCAGGGCATGTCCTCACTCCTGGACATTGTACATCAGTGGGGTATTCCTCAAATAGATCTTCCTTTCTGAACAAGTAACTCCCCCAAGTTCTGTTAGTGTTAAGAACTCTGGCTTGGAATGTGGATGCCATGCCTTTTTCAGGAAGGGGATGTGTCTGTATGGCTACCTCCCACTTCATGTGTTACCAAAATTCTGCACAGGATCATGTGGGACAAGGCCAAAATCTTGCTGGTGACTCCCTTTTGGTCTAGACAGCACTGGTTCCCCTTTGTTTCACATGGCCAAGGGCAGTCATAACAAGGTCTGATGTTCTTTTCAACTGTTTGGTTATTTGATCTGACTCTGCATTTACTAGATACTCTGATCCAAATCTCGAGTTCCTCCCCTTGCCTGTGATGCCCTGGTCAACGTGCTGTACCTCAGACCTCATTTACTGCCATATTACTACAGACTCTAATCCTTCACAGAGAGCTTTTTGGGTGTTAAATCCTTTGTGTGAATTGATTTCTTTCCTCTTAACTCATTCACTCTGGAGCAGCTCAGAAAAAGCTGCCTGCTTAATTCCACCATAGGAACAACAGTGCAGCCTGAGCTCATTTTCAGAAAATCCATTTGTAAAACCATACAGAAAACAAATGCTCATAACTATAAGAGCTAGACTAAAAATGTAAAAGCGAAAGTTTTTCAGTAGACACTGACCTTTCCAACAGTGTAAATGTTGATAGTGCATAAGTATTTTTTGTGGCTTTCCCACTGTTATTAAGCTAGCGACTGCATTTCGCCTGTTTTACTGCTACTTTAAGTGATTTCTGCATTTTACACTGTATTGCACTTTAAGTTACTAATTGTTGCAAATTGTTTCTGTAGGCTACACACTAAAGTACGCTAGCCGATTTATAGCATTTACGGTCGGTTTTTTTCCTTATCTCTGTAATAAAACAAAAAAATCTCTTGATGTTAAGTTGTCTATCTCGCCTTCATTCTTGCTGGATGGGTTCGGAGCCGACCTCGGCTCTGACTCAGCCACTCTAAAAGCTCGAGAGTTGGTTCCACCGGCTCGAGGCTCCCCTTATATCCCACAATGCTAGGCGTGAGTTACCTCAGATCTCGTTTGCCGCTACAGCGATCGAGGTGTGTTTTCTACCGGCTCCAGGTTAGTGAAAGTTAGACTAGTTTAAATTCTTTAGACTTAGGCTAGCTTAGTATATTTTTCTTTCCCCATAGTGTAGTGGACTTATTATCCCTTCTACCTTTTATTCAGCCCCCTTTTTTTCCAAAGAACTTATAGTTCTTTCCCTAAGGCCTTCGGGCCCTTCCTCCCTATCCTTAGGGTGTGTGTGTTTGATTAGGGAGTTTTATTTAACTTACCTTTAGTTTAAATAATTCCCTTTGAACCCTATCAGTGTAATATGTGTGTGTGTGTTTTCTGTGTGTGATTACCCTTCGGTTCGTTGAATATGTCCAAGGATACAAGGGTCTCAGGCTTCAAGAAGTGTGACTCGTGCTGTCAGAAAATGTCTGACAGACGGTCACACTTGTGTGTATTGCCTGGGACCTTTACACCTGCAGGACTCTTGTGCTGTATGCCATGGCTTCAGCCCTAGAGTCCTGCAGGAGAGAAAAAATAAACTCATTTTGAGGGGTTTAATCAAGCCTGAAGGTTCCCTTTCTGTGTCATCGGGGAAACCTTCTAAGGCTTCTAAGACCTCGGCTCCAGCTTCAGAGTCTAGGCCTAAGGCTTCGAAGCCTACTGCTTCATCGGCTCCGGCTGGAGCCGATGAGTCTTTGACTGCAGTATCCGTGGTTTCCTCGGCTCCGGCCGGAACCGAGGCATTAGAGATTCCTGGGTCGGCTCCGATCAGATCGGAGCCGACATCTAGAAAGAGATCGAGGTCACCGTCCCTTGGCTCCGTTCATTCGGCTCCAGCGTCTCCCCTGCTGTCTGAACGGGGCCATAGATCTCACTCCTCCAGGTCATCGAGGCTCTCAGATCACGACCTCCAGAGGGTAGTGAGTAGACTTTTGAAGTCCGAGGCACTGGCCCAAATGCTCCAGAGTCCGACTCATCAGTCGATGCCTCAACTTGTTCCAATAAATATTCCTACTCTGACTCCTTTGAGCTCGGAGCCGGGGCGTCTCGGGACCGAGACTGTGGTAGCGTCGGAGCCGATACATTTGTCTTCGGTTCCGTCATCGGCTTCGATTTCTTCTTTTGAAGAATCTCGGCGCCGGGCTTCCCTCGTCTGCTCCGAGGGGGTGAGTGGCATCGGACCCTTGTCCGACCCCCCCCCTCTCCCTCTCGGTGCTTCGGCGTTGGTGAGTTCGGCTCCGACATCGGCCTCGGAGCCATCTCTGTCGGTGCCGAGGGAGGTTCTCAGCTTCTCGGAGCGGGGACCTCTGGCTCTGCCGGACAGGGGTGCATTCGAGGTCATGCGGAGTGTGTTGGAACCTTCTTCGACTCCACAGTCGGCTCCGTCCGCCCCTCCCTCTTCGGTGCCTTTGGTTATGTCGACTCACTCCCTCATCCCAGACCGCAGAGAGCAAGCTCCTCAAGAATCCCCTGTGGGGATCTCATCCTCTTCCGAGGCCTCTCCTGAATTGGCAGGGGAGCCCCCTAGGAAGAGAAAGTGTAAGAGGAAGCACATAGACTCACCTGAGTCTGTCACCTCTGACACAGATTTAGAGGATTCCGAGGGTTCCCCATGTTCCCCATCTGAAGATGTCTCTTTCGCAGACATTCTAGAGATCCTGAAACAGAGGGGAAATTGGCCAGCCCTTAACCCTTCGGAGGATGAATCTGTGTATCTTGAGGCGTTTGGCTCTCTCCCTTCCACCTCCTGGGTGTCCCCCCCCTTTGATCCCCTCATGCAGGTGGTTGCAAAGAAGGCCTGGACGGCTCCTGATTCAGTGGACCCTACCCCCAGGAGACCCTCCAAATTTATAACAGCACCAACTGACAAGCAATTTCTCACAAAAGGTGTTTCTGTGGATGCTATGGTGGTAGCTGCTGCCACCAAGAAGGAACTAGCTGATCCTTCAGTGCCTGTTCATCCCCCTAACAAAGAATCTAGGTCTATGGACAGGTACGGGAAGCGGATGTTCTCGTCAGCAACCTTTGCTATGCGTTCGCTGAACTACCTATGCCATTTTACTCGTCTTCAAAGAGACTTGATCAAAGAAGCGAGTGACATGTTGAAGGATCCTACAGCTGTGGGTTTTCAAGACAAGATGAACACTCAGCTGGCTACCCTGAACTCCATAGCTAACTCCTCCATGCGCCTCCTTTCTTATGCGGCTGATGGAGCGAGCAGGGCTGCAGGGACAGGTGTGGCCTTACGCAGGCATGCCTGGATGCGGCTATGCAACTTTGCGGACCCCTTTAAAACGTCTTTCACTAATTCCCCGTTTGATGGATCATCTCGTTTTGGTCCTCAAGTGAAAGAAACCTTGACTAGGTGCGAGACAGATGGCAAGACTCTTTCCGCCGTCGGAGTCTGTTTTTCTACTCCTAGGCCTTACCCCAAAGGCCAGAAAAGTGGAAAAATGTGGTTCCGCAAACAATCTCAAGGGACTTTGCCTGACGCACAGAGTCGGTTCCCCGGCAGAGGGGGGAACAACAATGGTAGACGTCGCCCTAGAGGCAGGGGGGGTCCGCAGAACCAGGGCAATCGAGAAGTCTTCTCTGATAAGCCCTTTCAGCATCCCTGAGGTGTTGCCCGACTGCCCACCTTCGGAGGCAGTCGGGGGAAGATTGTCACTGTACCCAGAAGCCTGGCTATCCCTGACTCAAGACAAATGGGTACAGTCCATCATTTCCGAAGGCTATTCCATTCCCTTCGTTCGCATTCCAAACCAATCAAAAAAATCCCTTCCAGATGTTCCACCTGCTCAAAGGGATCTTGCAGCTTTGGAAATTTCAAAGCTGCTTGCAAAAAGAGCAATTCAGCCAGTTCCAGCAGACCAGCAAGGATCCGGAATCTACTCCAGATTCTTTTTAGTTCCAAAGAAAACAGGGGACTGGAGACCAATTTTGGATCTCAGTATCTTGAACAAGTCAGTCAAGAAAACAAGATTTCGGATGGTCACGCTGCAGTCCATCCTTCCCTTTTGGGAAAGGGAAACTGGATGTGCTCTATAGACCTTCAGGATGCGTACTATCACATAAAAATGAACAGATGCTCCAGAAGGTTCCTCCGCTTCAGGCTGGGAACCAGTCATTTTCAATTCAGGGCCCTGCCCTTTGGTCTCACCACTGCCCGGGTGTTTACCAAATGCATGGCAGTGGTAGCTTCTCACCTGAGACGTCAAGGATTCTAGGTGTTTCCATATTTGGACGACTGGCTCCTCACAGCTCCCACCAAGCATCTTCTTCTAATGGCCAGGGACTACACCTTTCGCATTTGTCAAAATTTAGGCATTTCAATAAATTGCGAAAAGTCTGTTTTGTCGCCTTGTCGTACTATTACCTTCATAGGCGCAAATCTAGACACAGTCAACATGTCTGCGAGACTAACAGATCAGAGAATAACAGACATACACAAACTGGTCTCGCTCCTCTTCAGCAGCAACAGAATCAAAGCCCGATTAGTTCTGAAAGTGTTGGGGATTATGGCGGCTGCCATACCTCTGCTTCCATTAGCCAGGTTCCACATGAGAATCCTTCAATGGATGCTCTTCACGCAATGGTCATACCAGCAACTTCCGATGTCCCACACCATTATGATTACGCAGACATGCAGAAATCATCTTCTGTGGTGGATGTCTTCCCCTCAGCTCTTATTGGGAAGACCCTTTGTCCCTTCCCCTCCTGTTGCTACTCTGACAACGGACGCCTCCCTGATCGGGTGGGGGGGGCATTATCAGGGCAGAACTGTCCAGGGCACATGGCAACAACACGAATGCCACTTGCACATAAATGTTCTAGAGATGAGAGCAGTGCTTTTAGCGTTGCAAGCCCTTCAAGACTCTCTTCCCTTGGGAACGATAGCAATCCAGACGGACAATATGTCTGTAGTGTGGTATATCAACAAACAAGACGGAACCAGGTCCTACCCCCTGTGTCGAGAAGCACTCAGACTGTGGCAATGGGCGATTTCTTCTCAGCGGTTTCTGATAGCAACGCACATCCCGGAAGTCCAATCAAATCGCGGACAAGTTGAGCAGAGCTATCCTCATGCCTCACGAGTGGTCTCTGAAAGACTCTGTTGTGAGAGAAATTTTTCTCAAGTGGGGTCAGCCTTGCTGCGATCTTTTTGCTACTCCCCAAAACAGCAAGTGCAGAGATTTTTCACCCTATTCCCTCTACCAGGTCAGCCCAGCAGAGGCGCTCTAGTCCAAGTTTGGCCCCGGGGACTTCTGTATGCATTTCCTCCCTTCCCACTAATCTCTCAAGTGATACAGAAAGCTATCGCTCAGAAGGCCTCGTTGATCCTCATTGCTCCTTACTGGCCTCGACAGGTTTGGTTCCCCTTTCTACATCAATTTCTGTTGGGCGACCTTGGCATCTGGACCTAGTTCCAGATCTTTTGATCCATCAGTCGGGTCAGTTTCATCGCTCCCTTCCCTCTCTGAACCTCACTGCTTGGTTCCTCCAATTCCAACCTTAGCCAGGCTTCCTCAAATATCTCACTCTGTCCGAGATATTTTGATAGCTTCCCATAAATCTTCCACTAGAAAGATTTATTTGAGTAAGTGGAAACGTTTCGCCTATTGGGCTCAAGGAAGGGACATAGATCCTTTCACTGCTTCCATCCAAATGGTCCTTGATTTACTAGCTGAACTCTTCCATGCAGGTTCATCTCCTTCTACTCTTAAAGTTCAATTGGCAGCTATTTCTAACTTTCATGTGGGCATTTCAGAGTCTGCCATCATGTCCCACAAGCTTTGCAAAGCTTTTTTGAAGGGAGTTTTTCTACTCAGACCTCCGATAAGAAATCCTCCTCCTCCTTGGGACCTAAATTTAGTTCTCAGTTCTTTGATTCTCCCCCCTTTCGAACCTGCAGCCTCCTGTTCTTTAAAATTGCTATCATGGCAGACTCTCTTTCTGGTTGCTATTACTTCAGCTAGAGGAGTTTCAGAACTTCATGCACTCAGCTGTCGACCTCCTTATCTGTTGTTCCATAAGGACAGGGTATCTTTACGAACCAACCCGTCTTTTTTACCTAAGATAGCCTCGGTGTCTAACCTAAATGAAAGCATTGACCTCCCTGTGTTTTTTCCAGAATATTCTAATAGGTCTGAACAAAAATTGCATTGGCTAGATGTTCATCGTCAGTTAAGGTACTATTTGGATAGAACCAAACAATTCAGAAAATCTGACCAGCTGTTTGTCTCTTATGCAGAAGGCAGAAAGGGACTTTCAGTTTCAAAGGTATCATTATCCAGATGGCTAACATCTCTGATTTCCCTTGTTTATGAAATTAGACACCAAAAGCTGCCTAACAAACCTAAAGCCCATTCTACCAGAGCTTTGGCTACTTCTATAGCCTTCCAAGACAGACTGCCTATTGACACCATTTGTGCAGCGGCTACTTGGGCTACTCCTCACACTTTCATCTTTCATTATAAGTTGGATTTAGCTTCTAGGCATAGAGCTAACTTTGGTTCCACTGTTCTCAAGAGTCTGTTCCGTTAGGCCACCCGGGACAAGGTGCTAGGGCGGTCCCATCCAGCAAGAATGAAGGCGAGATAGACAACTTAACATATAGAAGTTATGTTCTTACCATAACGTTCCATGTTAGTTGTCTTCTTCTCGCCTTCTTCTTGCGTCCCACCCTCCTTCCCCCTGGCCTGGACGGACCTAGAGGAGTTTGATTGTGACCTCTCTTTCTACCACCTCTTTACTTTAGGTATATGCTGCTGTGCATATTTTCCTGGATCAGGATGTAGGTCACCCTTCTCTTTTCCCTGGTTTATAGAGGTGGACTTTGTTTATAGTTATTCTATTACTATTATAAGCTGGGCCTAGCTTACAAACGAGATCTGAGGTAACTCACGCCTAGCATTGTGGGATATAAGGGGAGCCTCGAGCCGGTGGAACCAACTCTCGAGCTTTTAGAGTGGCCGAGTCGGAGCCGAGGTCGGCTCCGAACCCATCCAGCAAGAAGAAGGCGAGAAGAAGACAACTAACATGGAACGTTATGGTAAGAACATAACTTCTATTTTTCCCGCCTTACTGAACTAGAGTAGTCCAGTTTCAGAGTTGCTGATCCCTGGGCTTTGTTTTTAGTTCCTGTTACTGATCCATTGCCTTATTAGGAAGGAGGGAAGTTTCTTTGCTTACCAGTGGGAGTGGGAAGCACTGAGCGGCCTTTTTGTCCGATTTGGTGAAGTTTCAGCCAGAAACTAGTAGTCCATTGGTCATTTTGGGCCAATTCCTAGCTCCCTTCAGCCCCCTGCTATAAAACACGCTAAACGCGTGTTAGCACGATTTAGCGCGGAGTTGCCACTGTTGCACACGAGCAGCGGTGGTTAAACTATTCGGGCCATCTAAATTCCACTCTTCAAATTTTCCCTTAGAACTACCTTCCTCGAGCTGTACTGCTGATCTAACCAGCATATCCTATAACTGAAAAGTTCATCTCTACTTGATTCCCAAGTAGACTATTTTCTATCTGTAAAGCCTAGCACTTACTCCTACAGTACTTGCACCTTGATAAAGCACTCTTATTATAGATAGTACCCCACCAGCCTAAAACCCACTTCCCCGGAGTCCTTTGAAAGTCTCTTTATCTACTACTTCTAGTATGTCGAGGATCAGTTGCTAGTGTCCTCTCCAGCTCAACTGGTGAACCTGGGAATATTGAGGCAATGTTACAATTGCCTCATGTACTGAACAATCCTCTCCTTCTCCCACAAAACACAAATACATGCAAGAGATGCAACTATACGGCCAAACTGGAGGCTGAGCTCTCAACATAGGACTGGCAAGACCAGACAGGAGGAGAAGGTAACCACACACAATACATACCCAGTCACACATGGTACCATCACAACTTCAAATCATACACATACTCACACAAAGACATACTCGGAGGCTCTGATCAAAAATTTACCAAAACAGCAGAGGCCACCAAAGCAGACACCCAAACAACTACCACCTCACGACCCAACACATGCAACACATAGACCACACAGTCAGTGTCAAACAGTCACAGCCCTTAAGGCCAAACAAAATGCCAGACACACTTGTCATTGATGATTCCATAGTCAGACACACTGACGTCCTGCTCACCAGACTGAGTAAGGAGAAGGTCACAGTAAGCTGCTTGTCGGGTGCTAGAATCCGCCACATAACGCAAGCACTCAGGTCTCTCAACAGCAGGTACAAGTACGACTCAGTCACTGTCCACGCTGGTGTCAATGACCTGAGACGTACCTCCTTGGACTACATGAAAAGGGACATTGAGGAGCTCTCTGATTATGTAGCCCAGGCAGGTATGACCCTGACCTTGAGCAGTATCCTACCTTCACCTAGAATGATGCCACAATACAGTGATAAAGATGATCAGCTTTAATTGGCTTAAATTCTGGTGTCATTCAAAGGGGATCCAATGTCTGTCTGCCTGGGATGACATGCTGGACAAGCCACGCTGCTTCGCAAGGGACGGCTTGCACCTGTCACCCCTGGGCTTCCGGATATTGGCAAAGGCTCTTGCCACCCCCATAGTGCCTTTTTTAGGCAAGGCTCAAATTCTAAACCTACCACCCTAGAACACCAAAAAGGAAAAAAACTAAGGGGTAATGCTGCTCAATGCCAGAAGTCTCAATCTCAAGATGCACGTGCTCGAGGCCCTTCTCAATATGGAGAACATAGATGTCTGTGCTGTGACAGAAACCTGGTTCAAGGCTCCTGAGAGCACCCCAGCACTAACAGGTTTCACCTCATATCATGCGTTCCGGACAACACCAAGAAAGGAGGGGGGGTGTCCATATTCATAAAGGACACCCACACCTCAAGGTTGGTGGCAACGCACGATGCATCGGAGACCATCCAGGTGCAATTAACCATAGGCAAGACTGCTCTGCAATTTGTAGCATGTTACAGGCCACCCTCTCAAACTCAGGAACCTCACATGGCCTTCCTGAAAACATTGGAGGGGATAAATGCATCTCCAAACACCATTATACTAGGTGACTTCAACTACCCTAATATAGACTGGGAACACTACTCAAGCCCGAACACTCTAACCCAAAGATTCCTGGAGTTCATAAACTCAAATGCCATGGAACAACTAGTCACCATCCCCACAAGAGGAGAAAACATACTTGATCTCATCATCACGAACATGGGATCAAAATGTTCAACACCGGAAGTATACCCCTCACTGGTGAGATCAGATCATAAACTAATCTCGCTGGAGGTCCTCATCCGCCCCACCTGAAACAAAAAGACCACAGTGAAAACTTCTCAAAAGCCGATTTCACACTTCTAAAAACTAGTGTGGTCTCCTTTAAGGCCCCTGAGCCAGTGGTAAACATTACTCAAACCGCTGAATCACTTACAAATGCCTTCTACCAGCACCTACAGGACTGCATGGATCAGGCAATCCCAAACAAAACTAAGACTCTCCGTACCAAAGGCAAGCGTCCAGTCTGGTGGACCCCAGCCATAAACAAGCTCTACAACAAAAGGAGGAAGCTACTACAAGATAGAGCAAAATCCTTGAAAGGTAAGACACCTTTGATCATTATAAGTAAAAAAAACTAAGAGCTCTCATAAAATCATCGAAGGCAAATTTTGAGAGAAAAATCGCCAAGGACTCTAAAGACAATCATAAGGCCTTCTTTAGCTATGTTAGAAACCTAGGAGGAAACTCCCAGATATGCTCAGAATTAGTTCAAAATGATGTAAAAATTACTGAACCTACACACATTGCCAATATACTGGCTGACAGGTTCAGTGCAAACTCTCCCCAAAGGAGAGATCTATTCCAGAGGATTGTAGCCCCAAACATCTCCAACGCCCAGGTGAGAACTGCCCTCACTAAGGCAAAAAACACAGCATCCATGGGACCGGATGGTGTCCCCGGCTGTGTGCTTCATTAACTCAACGAGGAATTAAACCCACAGTTAGGACAGCTGTTTAATCTTAGCCTCACTTCAGGATCATTACCCAAGGAGTGGCGCGGCGACTGTGGTCCCACTTCATAAGGGCGGTGCCTCCACAGACCCTGGAAATTACCGCCCCATTAGCTTGACAAGCCTTATCTGCAAAGCCATGGAGAGGATCATAATGGAACTCATAAATAAAGACCTAGGGAACTTGCAGACTTTGGATCCAACCCAGTTTGGCTTTGTCAAAGGCAGATCCTGCCTCTTAAACTTGGTTATCTTTTTCGAGACAGTCACCAAGGCCATTGATGAGGGAAAGGCAGTCCATACAGCCTACCTCGACCTGGCAAAGGCCTTCGACACAATACCCCACTCGGGTATCATCGAAAAACTCATCAGCTTGAATGTAAACCCATACATCACAAGATGGGTTGCAAACTGGCTAAGTGACAGAACCCACAGGGTCAGAGTTGCTGGAGCCATGTCAGACTCAAAGCCTGTCACAAGTGGTGTCCCACAGGGCTCAGTCCTGGGTCCACTCTTGTTCGGCATCTACTTTTCTGAAGTACAAGCAAACACAGGAGGGTTATGGCTGACAAAGTTTGCAGATGACTGCAAACTGGCGCCGTGATGAAAACACATCTGACAGATATCCTCCAGAAGGGCCTCACAGAAGCGGATAACTGGTGCCAGAGCCATGGCCTGAAGTTAAACGCCAAAAATGCATAGTCATACCCTTCGGGAAAAACAAGGTCACCCCTAGCTACCATATAGGTGGCAATCCACTGAGCACAGAAAAGTCATCAGGGATCTGGGGACCCAAGTTGACAGTAGCCTTCGTTTGACACTCATGTTGCTAAAGTAGTTAGGAAAACCTTCTATATCGCCCACCTGATCATGAAGGGATTCACATCTAGATCAAGGGAGGTCATCGTCCCCCTGTACTCATCACTCATTAGACCTATGATTGAGTACAATGCCCCATTCGGAATGTATCTGACCAGACACCTGCTGCAGTTTGAAAGGCCCCAAAAGTTCCTCACCAAAAGGATAAAGGGTCTCAAAAATATGTCTTATGCTGCCCGACTGAAAGAACTCCAGCTCTATTCAGTCTCATACCGCTTGCTCAGAGGTGACCTGTGCCTGACATATAAGGCCACGTCAAACCCAGATTTGATGAATATGCTTCACCTCAAAAAATCTAGATCCCTCAGAACCACAAGGGCGGAAGACTTAAACTTTGACACGGTTATAAATAGAACGTGCTGGAGGGACAGATTCATCACCCAGAGACTCCCTATGCTGTGGAACAAAATCCCGGTACATGTGAGGCAGAGCACCTCGCTGGCCTTGTTCAAGAGGAATCTTGACCAATGGATGGGAGATCGCAGATATACCCCAGGGATTACTTCAGTGTCACTGCTTGACAGAGGCACAAAAAAATGATAGGCATAGTTTTTATTCAAACTAAAGGGGTGGCGAAAGCCACATAACTATGGGCTAGGCTTGTAAATGCCCTTGGGCAGATAGCCTAGTATGAACCTATGAACCTATATCAGTCATTATTAAATATTTGGAAGGAATGTTGATATTGTGTATATTTTTTACCTTTTTGGAGAAGCAAAGCACACTATCTTGGTCAGCGTACCATGTAGACCCAACAGATTGAATTTAATTTGTTAGTATGAATGTCTGCATTAACATGATACCTTAACCATTATGGCTTGATTCTCCTTTCTTCAGATATTCACAAATATTAATATAGCATTTCTCATAATTGATAAAGCATAATATCTCATCACCTGTAACCCAGAGCCTACATATCAGTGTAGAAGTTGTGCATCTGAATGTCAGCTTCAAAATGATGCATCATTTGTGTGATCACCATGCTCCCTGCAAATATATGGGCATAATAATGAGAAGTATTTTAAATGTATAATTTTCATAATCATACAAGACTAAAACTGTGATATCTGTACATGTGTACAGTGCACAGACTCCGATGTTCGTGTTTCACTGTTGCAGTCATTACAGTTGGGTTATCCTGCTGGCAGGCTACCTGCAGTCGGCCTGAATTCCAAAGTCTAGGTCCGGCGGTTGCTGTCGCCTCCTTCCTGATGTCAGTTTGCCAGGGGTATAAAATATGCAGCCAACGCAATTTTCTTCAGTCTTTCTTGCCGCGCTGCCTGAAGCAAAAGCAGTTCACAAGTGCTGGTCGGCCAACTCCTGAGATTTTCGTGTTCGAATTTCAGATCCAAAGTCTTCATTAAAAGCCAAGTACCCCGTTGGGGAAACTTTTTTCTTGCTCCAGACCAATGTCAGAAAAAGTTAATAATTGTATTTCATGTGGTAAGCAAATACCTCATAAGGACTTCCATTCTTACTGTATTCCTTGCCTAGGCCCTGATCACGATGTTGCTAATTGTCGGTTTTGTGCTAGATTTAACCAACGCACTATTAAGCGTCTGTACGATTTTGCATTTCACTATTTTGGCAGAAGATTTAATTGCACAATGTCGTCTGAGAGCCATCCGACTACCACAATTCAAAAGAAACGCAAAGAAAGACAGGCATCTGAGGTCCAGAACTGACGACAAGGCTTCTTCTAAGCCAGTCGCCGGTTCTCAGTGAGGTGCTTTCGCAGCCCCTGACACCTGCTACTTAAGAGCCGCAGGCCGCTTCCGTCTCCCAAGTGGAGCCGACTAGGCCGCTGGAAACTCAAGGTATTGGAACCTTGGAAACTATTCCCTCAGATGGCTCTGGAGCCGCTGAGCATGCATCTGCTTCTGAGGGTGTTTTCAGGCCTACATAGTTATATGTTAAAACGACTTCAGCTTCAAAGGCAAAGACTAAAGCACCTCTAAAGACAAACAAGTTCAACAGAACTATGGACAGGCCTCCATGCCTAAAAAAAAGATGCTCAAAATGGCCGAAGACCTAATTACTTTGATCAGGGGTTCCCATCCCCCTCCTAAGAGGCCTAGGCAAGAGACAGAATATGAATCTTCAGATCAGGTTTCCATTTCTTCTGATTCCTCTTCTGAGCAGGAATACTCTCTTCCTCCCTGTGAGGATTCTGTTACTGAAGAATCTATCCCTTCAGCCTCTCCTCCTGAGGATTAGTCTTTTGGAGAAACTCTGCATACCATGAGGGAGCATTTCCACTGGGAGAGCCAAGATTATTCAGAATCTAAGAAAAGGATCAGAGACTTTTTTACTACCTCAGCACAGGCCCCTTGCTAATTTCACCTGTGTTGGACATTGTAGATGTATTCTCAGAGTCCAGTCTGACTCCTGACTCTACCTCCAGCTCCTGTTAAGCCAGACAGATACTACAGGATTCCTAATTCACATAAATGTTTTAAGAACCCTACTGCTGACCCAGAAACTATTTCTCGGGGTCCCAAAGGGGTCAAGGCTTCCACTGCAAAAAACCCTACCCCTTCTGACAGGGATTCTAGGGCACTGGACAGATGGGGAAAAAAAATTACACTTCTGCTACCTTGGCTATAAGGGCTTTAAATTGTCAGTTTCATATGCTTAAATATCAGAAATATGTTATGTCACTGCTTAAAAAGAAAATGTTGATAAATTCTGAATGTGCAGAAAACAAAGAAATGCAGGATTTATTGCATTCAGCTGAACAAGTGGGAAAGCATACTTTACAATGTGGTTTTGATTCTCTGGAGGCCTCCTGCAGGGCCACTGTTACGGGTTCTGTCATTAGGAGGCATGCTTGGTTAAAGGAACAAGATCTGCCTGATCATGTTAAAGCAAAATTATTAAATGCTCCATTACAGCATGATACCTTGTTTGGTGTTAAAGCAGAAGAGGTATTGAAGAAAATGGAGGACTAAGCTAAATCTATGCAAACAGTCAAGGATTTATTACAGGTACAGCCTCCAAGATTTAGCAGGCACTGGCCTACAAAGAATTGGTCCTTTCCAGTGTCAGACAGGCCACACAGAGGCATATACAGATGCCCTAGAGGCAGATCCCAGCCCCAAGGCTCATACAGGTCTAAACCATGGGGTACTTCTGCCTCCAAAAGCGGAGAAGACAAATCACAGCCATACAGGAAACAGTCCCAATGACTTCCCCCTACCTGCGCCAAGCACTTACCTTCTGGCAGCACCTTTAGGGGGAAAACTAGCACTTTTTTCTCAAAATTGGCACGTAATAACCCAGGACAAATGGGTCTTGGATATAGTGTCACAAGGCTACAGGTTTCACGTTCACACCCTGCCAAGGGCAAACGGTTTGCCAGACCTGCCAAAAAATCAGTGGGCAGAGGCACAAAAGCAAGTGTCATCCCTCATGGACATGAGGGCCATTCAGCAAGTACCACAGCAAGAGCAGGTTCAAGGATTTTACTCAAGACTGTTCATGGTGCCCAGAAAGGACAAAGCCTGGAGACCAATACTGGACCTATCTATTCTAAACACTTACCTGGATATTCCAAGATTCAAAATGGTGACTCTGCAGCAGCTTCTGCCCATGCTGGGCAAGAAGGCTTGGCTTGTGACTTTAGACCTAAGAGGCATACCTGCATGTCCCGATCAATCATGCAGAAGATACCTCAGATTCATAGCTGGCTCAATGCACTACCGATTCTCTGCACTGCCCTTTGGCTTATCTACTGCGCCCAGGGTCTTCACAAAATGCCTGGCTCCAGTAATTGCATTTTGCAGACAGAGGAATACAAATATATCCTTACTTAGACGACTGCCTTATTCAAGCAGAGAACAAGGACATTCTACTACAGCATCTGGCGTTTGTAAAAAGATTATTAACATGCCTAGGGTACACAGACGAAAAGAAATAAAAACTAGTACCCTCTCAAGAGATATTCCTGGGTGCAAGCTTACATACAATTGCCCAGATGGCTTATCTCATGCCAGACAAAGGCAAATGATTACTTATTTCAAAATGTTGGCAACAAAGACCCAGTTATCTGCAAGAAAAATTCTGCAGGCTTTGGGCTTAATGGCATCCTGCATTCTGCTAATTCCATATGAAAGACTGCATATGAGGAAACTTCAATGGTATCTAAAAAGTATTTGGACTCAACATTGCCACAGCCTGGAAACAGTAATTACCCTCATTCCCTGCCTGCAACAGGAGATTGGATGGTGGGCAAAGGCCTGTCACCACAACAAGGGGCAGCCATTCGCTTTACCCACAGCCAGGCAGATATTAACAGATGCATCAGATTATGCCTGGTGGGCCCACAAGTCAGGAAGATGTATTCAGGGCACATGGTCCGCAAGCCAAATGCATCTACATATCAACCAAAAAGAGATGCTAGCTGTTCAGAATGCCCTTATAGCCTTCAAGGATCTACTTCATCCGCGACAACTGCTGATAGACTGACAATACTACAGTCATGTGGAACATAAGCAGGGAGGCACTCATTCCTACCCCCTATGCAGACTAGCCATGACTTTGTGGGACACAGCATTGACTTACCAAGTACATCTACAGGCACAATTCCTGCCAGGAAGGATAAATACTGTGGCAGACTAAATAAGCAGAAACCTCATGGATCCCTACGAGTGGAAATTGGATCCACAAGTCTTCAGCATGGTAACAAGGAATTGGGGATGCCCGGACATAGATCTATTTGCTTCCCGTCACAACTGCCAACTACAGAGATTCTGCTCAAGGACTTATCACAAGCAAGCATGGACAGTGGATGTTATTTTGGAGGCCAGGAGGCCTAGTACCAGAAAATCTTATGCTGAAAAATGGAAGAGATTCTGTGCTTGGAACCAGGCACAAGGGATTGGCACGACTGTACCAAATATTCCTCAGATTTTGCAATATTTAACTGAGATGCTGGACAAAGGCCTATCCTTTTCATCAATTAAGATTCATGCCTCTGCCATTTCAGCTCATTACAATAGAGCCACCTATTTTTTCTCATCCTTTATTAAGGCAGTACTTCAGAGGAGCTAGAAACTTAAGGCCTCCAAGGAGATCAGATACCTGCATGGGACCTCAATTATGTCTTGGAAAAACTCACCCTGCCTCCTTTTGAGCCAGCCGCTACAGCTGATGTAACATTTTTATCATGGAAAACAGCTCTGCTCCTAGCAATAACCTCTGCAAGACGTGTCTCAGAGCTACAGGCACTCATGGCTGTGGAACCTTTCATCATTTTCCATCCAGGTAGGGTTTCTCTGAGGACAAACCCGACATTTATGCCTAAGTTAGTGTCCAGTGTGGCCCTTAACCAAACTATTAATTTGCCCGTCTTTTACCCAAACCCACAGAATAAGGGTGAGAGAGACTTCTGCATTCTTTGGACATACACAGACAGCTGCGCTTCTGCTTGGACAGAACCAAAGCTTTCAAAAAGACTGAGGAATTACTAGTGGCATATGCTGCAGGATCACAAGGAAAGGCCATCTCAAAGCAGACTATTTCAAAGTGGATGGGCCACTGCATTCGTTTCTGCTATTCACAACTTGGAAAATCAGTGCCTAAGGGCATTAGGCCACATTCAACCAGAGCAGCAGCCTTCCTCAGAGGAGTACCAACCAAAGACATTTTAGAGGCTGCAACCTGGAGTTCAATGCACACTTTTAGAAAGCATTGTCACTTACCACTCTACTCTAAATCCAGGGCAGGCTTTGCCACTGCAATTCTGCAGGGCCTCATAGCCGCTCCTAATCCTATTTAGCTCCAGCCTCAGCTTTGGGATTCAACCCAATTGTAATGACTGCAACAGTGAAACACGATGAACATAGTGCAGTTGTGTACTTAACATAAATGTAGATGTTAGAGTGTATTCACTGTTGCTGTCCAGGTTACCCTTCCACCATCCCCCTTGTATTTGCCTGAACTTACCTGTACTTCTCTATTCTATGCAACCTATGTGGTGTATTTGCTTGTAGATGAAGGAAAAATGTACCTTGGTGCATGCATGCTTTATTGACATATTTTTGGCCTACCCATTTGGGGGCACCTGACATCTGGGACAAGAAAAACTGAAGAAAATGGCGTCAGCTGCATCTTTTTTACCCCTGGTGCACTAACGTCAGGGAGGAGGCGACAGCAACCGAAGCCAGACCTAGACTTTGGAATTCAGGACGACTGCGGGTAGCCTGCCAGCAGGATAACCCAATTGTAATGACTGCAACAGTGAATACACTCTAACATCTGCATTTATGGTAAGTACACAACTGTACTTTCTCAACACCTTCCTGATGGTACCAAAATTCAAGATGCTTACCCTGCAACAGATTCTCCCTATGTTAGCCAAGGATGCCTGGTTAGTCACCCTAGACTTAAAAGAAATCTATCTGCACATCCCCATAAGGGAGTCATGCAGGAAATATCTACGTTTCAGGGCAGGGTCTATGCATTATTAGATGTCCTTCGTGTTTCACTGTTGCAGTCATCACATTTTGGTTATCTGCCTGCAGGTAGCCCTCAGCCGGCCTGAATACCAGAGTCTTTGGTTTTCTGTATTGGATGCTGTCGCATCTTCTTTAACGTCGGGTTGTCAGGGGTATAAAACATGCAGCAGACATTATCAGTTTTTCTTGCTGTGCGGTGCCCGAAGCAGAAGCAGTTCTCGAGTGCCAGTCGGCAGACTCCTGAAATCTTCGTTTTCGAGTTTCAGACCCAAAGTCTTCAAAAAAGCTAAGTACCTGTTGGGGATCCTTTTTCTTGGTCTAACCAATGTCAGTAAAAGTTAATTGTTTTACCTGTGAAAAGCAAATGCCTCAGATTTTCATTCTTACTGCATCCCCTGTTTAGGCCCAGACCACGACGTCCTTCATTGTCTGTTTTGTGTCTTGTTCAGCGCCCAAACTATTCGTAGTCTATTTTTGCAGCTAATTACATTCGTACTCATTCTGTCTACTCCAAAATGGCTTCGCCAAGCCATCTGAGTACTGATCTTCCTATAAAACGTAAGGATAAAGACGGACCGCATTGGTCCAAAACTGCCGATGATGTTTCCGTTAAGCTAGTTGCCAGTCTGCCTGTACTCAGTGAGGCACTTTTGCTGCCCCTTATACTACTGATTTGCAGGCCTCTACTGAGACTCATTTGGAGTCTGGTATGCCGCGAGATGCTTTTTCGACTATGGAACCTGCAGATGTCTCTACCTTGGATGGGTCCGGAGCCGCTGTGCAGGCACCGGCTTCTGAGGGTTTATTCAAGCCTTGATACATATTAAACTGACACCATCATTTTCATCCAGGCCAAAAACTCACACTACGCCTAGAAAACAGACCACCAAAACCACAGGTCCATATGCTTCAACAAATCCTTTGAATGGCTGAAGACCTTATTACAATAATTAGGGGAAGCCAACCTTCCCCCTCTAAGAGACCTAGAACTGATTTTCTTTCTGATTCTTCTGTTCAGGAATCTGATATTTCTGCTCCTTCTGATTACTAGGATTTGCCCTTCTCTACTTAAGAGGATTCTGATGCAGAGGATTCCATTCCCTCTGCTTCCCCTACAGAAGATTTTTCTTTTGGGGAAATCTTGCATACTCTTAAGGGAGCATTTCCACTGGGAATGCCACGACTATTCAGAGTCCAAAAAGAGACTTTGGAAATTCTTACTCCTACCTCAACACAGGCCTTTAGCTATCCCTCCTGTTTGGACATTGATGCTTTCTTGGAATCTTGCCTTACCCCGGACACTTTGCCTCCAACTCCCAGAAAACCTGACTGGTACTACAGAGTGCCTGACTCTCAAGTTCCTCTTCAAGAATCCTTCCGCGGATCCAGAGACCATTTCCCAAGGACCAAAAGGCATTAAGGCTACTGCTGCCAACAATCCTACCCCTTCTGATAGAGATTCTAGAGCCTTGGACAGATGGGATAAGAAGGTATACACTTCTGCAACTTTGGCCACTAGGGTTTTAAATTGCCAGTTTCAAAGTATCAGCAGCATATTATGGGAGTACTTGGAAAATTATGTTAATTCTTGACTGCGCTGAACACGAAGAATTGCAAGATTTAATGCATTCTGCAGTTGGTAAACATACTTTGCAGTGTGGTTTTGACGCGTTAGAAGCATCTTGCAAGGCTGCTGTCACTGGATCTTTACTTAGAAGACATGCTTGGCTTAAGGAGCAATCTTTGCCAGATCAGGTTAAAGCTAAATTGCTGGATGCTCCCTTAAACCAAGACCGCCTTTTTGGCAACAAAGCAGACGAAGTCCTCAAAAGGATGGAGGAAAAAGCTAAATCTATGCAAACTGTTAAAGATTTCCTACAAGTACAGCCTCCCAGATTCAGTAGGCATTGGCCTTCAAAGAACTGGTCCTTTCCAGTCCCTTCCAGGCCTTCTCGGTCCAAACCCAGGAACAGCAGACCACCTAGGCTCCAGTCTTAGACTGCGCACAGATATAAGCAGTGGGGGGGCTCCCACTTCCAAAGCAGAGAGTAGTAAGCCACCCCCCTATGGAAAAATGACACAATGACTTAACCTGAAACCTTCCAAGCCCTGCTCTACTACCTGCTTCCTTGCGAGGAAAGCTCGCCCTGCATGCAAAAAACTGGGAACCCGTTACCCAGGACAAATGTGTTTTAAACCTAGGCCCTGACCACGACGTACCTTGCTGCTGGTTTTGTGCCTTATTTAATCAACACACTACTCGTTGTAGGTATAAATATTTCGGTTCTCTGTTAAATTATCCAGAAATGTCCTCTGTTAGCCATCCGACTACCGGGATTCTGAAAAAATGCAAAGATAAAGACAGAGAGAGGCCGCCAAGGTCCAAAACTGCCAACACTTCTAAGCCAGTCTCCAGTTTGCAGATACTCAAGCACTTTAGCAGCCCCTGATACCTGCTGCTTCTGATTCGCAGGCTTCTACTGAGACCCATTCGGATTCCGGTATGCCACGAAATATTTCAACTATGGAACCTGCAAATGTCTCTACCTTGGATGGGTCCAGAGCCGCTGTGCAGGCACTGGCTTCTGAGGGTGTATTCAGGCCTACAGACTTGCATATTAAATTGACACCTCCTTCATTGCTAAGGCCTAAATCTCGATCCATGTGTAAAAAAACGACGCCCAGGCCACATACTCAGGCCTCTATGCCTAAAAAAACAAATGATAAAAATGGCTGAAGATCTAAATAACTAATCAGGGGTAGCCACCCCCCCCCCTTCTAAGATGCCCAGGACTGAAATTGATTATGAATTTTCTGATCAGGATTCTGTTTCTGATTCTTCTGATGATCTGGATTTGCCATTATCTACTTATAAAGATTCTGCTGCAGAGAACTCTATTCCCTCTGCTTCCCCTCCTGAGGATTTTTCTTTTGGGGAAATCTTACATACTCTTAGGGTGCATTTCCACTGGGAAAGCCAGGTTTTTTCAGATTCATAAGAGGCTTAGGGATTCCTTCTCCTACCTCAGCATAGGCCTTTAGCTATTCTTTCTGTATTAGACATTGTTGATGCTTTTTCAGAATCTAGTTTGGCACCTGATTCCCTACCTCCTGCTCCCAGAAAACCTGACAGATACTGCAGGGTCCCAGAGTCCCACAAGTTCCCTTTTAAAAATCCTATTGCGGATCCAGAGACTATTTCACAGGGGCCCAAGGGCATTGTCTTCTACTGCTAAAAATCTACATTTATGGTAAGTGTACACAACTGCACTTAACCATTTGTTCCTGTCCTCTGCATCTTGCTCTCACACCAACCACCTGCATGTCCTCTCACCACATCCATAAACCTTATCTTAGGCCTTCGTCTTTTCCTGTTACCTGGTAGCTTCATCCTTGGCATCTTTTTCCCAATATACTCAGCATCCCTCCTCGGCACACGAGATGTACATTAATATGCATGAAAGTATTCAAGTCTTCACATCATCTCCTTAAACACCATAGCGCGCACACTACGCTCTGATCTACAGTTCCTTTCAAATAAGTTGTTTCAATCAAGCAGGCTGTACTCTTTCCCACTGTATTTGTTTTATATGTAGTCACTGACATTGAAAACAGGACTCGTACTCAGAAATGTGAATTGATGCTGATAATCAAGAAAAACAAAACTGGCTTTATCTGCATAGGTTCTGTACTTCAGAAACCCAAAAAAGATGACATCCCAGTCCTAATAAACTCATCAAGAAAAATGCCCAGCTCTAAAAGGAATACTACAACTCTATACCACTAATCAAACCCTACGATCCAACAAACCAGCTTTTCTATCCATCAAATTCAAACCGTGCAGGAGACTGACTGCACTGTAACCAGGCAGCAAGCTATGGAACAAAGTCCCCCTCAAAATAAGACCGGTATATACTGCATATCTTGAAGATATTACTAAAGAAACCTGCTAAATAACTGGTTGTGCTCATGCACTACCCCAAGCTAACCTCACCCCTTTACTCAACTTAAACACCACCTTCAAAGTTGCACTTCACTTACCCCTCCAGTACCCTAATCTTAGACCTGTAACTTGATATCTCTATCACCAAGAAATCTCGCTGCATATTCATATTCTCCCACAACTGCCATGTAGACTGTTCTACAGACTGCCCCTCTACATATTCTCTCCTAAAAAAAACTTCCATTTCCCAGATAACTTCCACTACCTCTTTTCTTTAATGTAGGTCTGTACAAGCTCTCTTCCTCGAAGTGCCCAGTGTTTCCTAGAAATACTTCTCTTAAATTCTACCTCCTGCTAAATCCCTTGCTGCCTTTGCTACCCCTTCTCTGTACCACTGAGTACTTTACATAATACATCCACTGCCTGTCTGTGTAATTTCTCTGTAATCAGATACCTCATGAAAAATGTATTTTAAATTCATAGGCTACTATACTTTACATAATGTGTTCTAGATGTAGTCATACAATATTATTTTTATGTAATCCCAGTGTATTTTATAAAATGTCTGTCTTTAAATGCACTTGCCTAATATGTGGAGCTTTTATCCCTGGGATAAACTACAGTGGAAACTTCCCAGTAAACAAAAACAAAGTTTGGAACACAGATGGTTTCATGTATTTTCAGGATATAAAATTAAATAGGATATGAATGGGAATATGTACATATGCATCTTTGTGGTGCAGGGCAGCAAAACTTGATGAAATGTTGCAAATTTCAGTCATTGTGAAATTTGCAAGCATTAAAGATGAGGTGTTGAAGACTGATGCGTCCAGAATTGACTTCAAAGTGCTCTCCTTTCTCAAAGCCAAGAAAAACAGTTAAATAAAACATCCAGTTTCTGCTGGCAGATGGGAACTGCTTCTGCAGTTCCTGATGTATCAGCTTTTTAAGAATAGGAAAACTTAGGTGCTCTTAGTTTTGGGGCAGTAGAATACTTGAATGGATTTGAGGAAATTCCCAAGTTACTCTGTAACCTCTATGATGCTGAGGACCATTAGTTTGAAGGTCTGTTGCCATACAGTAGGAGATAAGATAGCTTTATTGAGAGAGGGGGCAACGCCAGTGTGAAAGTGGGTGGAGGGGAGAGGAGGTAGATATTCAAAAACTGGTAGATTTCCACTGGGAAAAGAACTTTTTAGTTATCTATAAAGTCAGAGGCTCTGATTTTTTTTCCCCACTTATTTTTTTTTTTTTTTTGCATTTTTCCCTTTCTATGTTTTCCAGAAAAGGGGACCAGCCATAGGATGATTCTTCTGGTGCGTTGGTGTAGGAGAGCAATTCCTGCACGGTTTTGCCTCTCTCCTTTAGTCTGACATATTGTCCTTGGAAGGGGTAAAGGCTTTGGTATGCTGGCTGGACGTTTAACTATACTTGGCAGGGTATTTTAAAATGTTAAGAATGCTGCAGCAATGAGAAGTAGATCGTGAACTGTATATGGTAAGATCTTGCAATACAAAATAAGTGCAGTTGTGTTTCTGGGTCTTGCCTGAAAAGGTCTGTTAAATACAGCCACCTATATAGCTAAGAAACTTGGTGATACCCTGTCTTCCCAACTGTGCGACTAACCACGTTTCTCTTTTTACAGGTGTTAGATGGTGTATTAGCTCAGTATGGCGTTGTGGAGGCCTGTGAACAAGGTAGGTTATAACCATGAGTTGGTGTTCAAAATGCAAGTTTTTTTCAATGTCTCAACTCATTCGCTCCAATGGAGCTTAGGAAGTTTGCACTGTAACTTTCAATGGGTGGAGGCCAAGCCTTTTGACAGTGTCAAGTTATGTCCTTTGATTTCAAGCTAATGCTGATATCTCTGGAACCATAGGGGTTATGAAATAAGTATAAATGGATCTCTGATGAAGGTTTTAACAAAAACGTACTGTATAAAGAGCGTTCTGTTTATTTTTTTGGCTGAATAAAGTTGGATTTATTGTTATCAGTGGCTGAGTTTGTCTTCTGGGTGCCTTGGAATATTTGAAGTATTTTTTGGTGCCTTTGGCGTTTTGTTTCTTGTGTTTTTAGAAGCATAAATGGCAAACTCCTCAGTGCAAACTATTTTTATAGTGGTAGTGTTCTTTAGGTTCTAGGTCTTAAACCAAATTTTATAAGCCACAGTAAGCACAGTAACTGTTAAATCTGTAAAATTTTCGAAGCCATTTTACAGTATCTCAGCAACCACTCAACCATTTTATTCATCTAGCTGAGTGCTTTCATATGAGGTTAAGGAATTTTGTCTGAGATATTTAGAAAAATGTGAAAATTATAGCTATGCAAGTTAATTTCATAAAAAAAACACGTTGGTATCTATTTACCTGCACTAGATAGAAGTCAAATATTAATGCAGTTGATTTTGCCACTGTGTAAGCTTTAAGATGAAATCTTTTAAAACTTGTACATAGCATGGTTTTGGAATTACTGATGTAAATATGAAGAAACCATATTTGCCACCTAGAGGCATCAGTAGAAGTCAACTGCAGATGCACCTGCAGGCATCACTTGGCTGCAATGAGTTAAGCATGTTAAAGGTACATGTGACAACTTTGTTTTGGGAGTGTGAAACAAAGTTTTGTGCCGATTCTGAAGAAAGCTTGGTGTTCCCCCATCACTTCGTGCCTTTAATTAAAAAAATGCCTTTCTTAATTTTGTAGTTCTCATGGTATAGCTTTGAGTCTTTCTTATTGAAAACTAATGTCCTTCTGTTCACATTGTTGCAGTATTCTCACTTGTGGGATCCTCCATTTCAGGAGACCTGAACATCCAGCTCCTATCCCAAAGCTTTTAAGCCTGGTTGCTGTCAGGTGTGTAGGATGTCACATGCAGGGACATAAAGCATGGGCCATAAATGTGACATCCACATGCACAGACCTCAAAACTTGTCTGCCGCGGTCAAACATCAGCTTGCTCATTTAGCTCTGCACTTCGAAACACTATACAGATAAATACCCCATTGGCAATCTTTATTTTCATTTAGGCTTGGGTTGCTGTTGCTCTTTTATAGCCTATGTCATCTAGGAAGGGAAAAAGGGAAAAATGCAAGTGCGGTCAGCAAATTCCACAGAAGGATTCCCATGAGCTTTGTCTTTTCTGCTTAGGTCAATCCCACGACCATACAACCTGTAATATTTGTCAGTCGTTTGTCCCTAAATCCCTTTGCAGATGTCTAGCAGCCCTTAAATTGTTTGTGGAAAATAGTGACTTAAGTGTTTGGCCCTGGGTATGTAAACTGAACTGGCCGTCGAAGTGGAGCCACCTAAAAAGGGCAAGATTTCAAGGCCTTCTATTGCTATGCCTCCGACATAGGACATTCTGCCAGCTACTACTGGTCTAGGGGCTGAGGGATGTTGAGCAGAACTGGCAACTTCAAAAGTACCTTGTTGGAATCCTCCATAGAATCTCCAGTTGACACGTCTGTAGAAGTTACTGCAGTGTCTGCCTCTGCCGATGTCTAGGGAACTGGGCTTGACTGGACAGCCTCCTACAGTTTCAGATCAGGGCTCCTCTGCCACAGGCCTGACACCTGATTCTATGCCTTCTCTTTCACACACAATTTAAAAGGCAACCCCTCTGAAGACAAGGCAGGAAACTAAACATCTGTCTACTACTACAGAAGATCAGCCAGATTGGCAAACCTTTTTGCCAGTCCTTGATTCAGGCCTTTATGGCCCTCAGGCCTGCTGCCTCTCGTGCATCAGCCCTGTGTACCCTTAGCCCTAGGCCAGCCTTTGCTGCTTCCATCCCCCTGGCTTACACTCAGGAGGAAGTTTCCTCTTCCTTCTCAGATGAATCACTCACATAGACCTTTCAGTTGGCATCTCCCCCTGGAGTACTGTTCTGCAGACGAGGACTCCCTGGAAAGAGACCCCCCACCTGAAGATATCACATTTGGGAATACTATCTCCAAGATGAGGGAGTACTTCAAGTGGGATGCCACTCAAATGACTGACATGCAAAAGAGATTATTTCAACTCTTACAGATGGAGTCTCCCTAAAAGGCCAGATAGGTTCTACAAAGTCCCTGATGGCCACAAGTACCTCATTAAGCTGCCTATGGCAGACCCAGCTGTTATTGCAGTGGCTCCAGATGAGCAATCCAGGCAGATTCCCTCCTTCCATCTGCCGACAAAGGCAGCATATGGAGAGACAGGTGAAAAAGATTTATACGTAATCTAACCTGGCATTTGGGGCCATTAATTACCAGACGCACATGGTTAAATATGCCTTGGACCTGGTCTCTCGGGCAACTTCATTTCTCTGTTTCTTGCCTAATTCCCCTACCAAACCCTAGGTTACCTCTAAGCTCTCCTTAGCAGCACAAGTTGCCAAACATTCTATAAAATGCAGCTATGATGCTGCTGAGGCTTCAGACAGATCAGATGCCTCAGTCTCTGTACTGCGCAGATACTCCTGGCTTAGACTACAACCCTTCCCTGATTTCAAAAATAAGATCTTAGATGCTTCCCTGGACAGTAAATTCCTCTTTGGCAAGCGGTCTGCAGAACTATTCAAAAGCTCGCAGGAAAAAAAGCAAGGAACTTCAGGACCTCAAACATTTAGTGGTCTCACCGGTTCCAAAATACTATAGGAACTACCCTGCTTAAAGCCACCTTAGTTAGGACAGCAACTGCTCCTGTCTCTTACTACTCAAAACGCAGGAAAGGGTCTAGAGAACTTCATCCCTACGACTGCCTTTTCCCAGTCCACCCCCAGGCAACCCTTTCCAGACAGACCAAATGCATGACTACCCAAACCACCTTTCCCCTCTCTACCTGCCTCTCACAGTCTTCCTCTTTGGCAACATGTTACTTAAGACTGCTGGGTCTTGTCAGTAGTGGAAAAGGGTACTTCATGACCTGGTGGGAAAAACCTGTTCTAAAAGGCATACCCCTTCCTCCAAAAAAACAGCTTCACCTGATACTCTAGATCATCCGATATTTACTATTACAGGACACAATAGAAAGGGTTCCCACAGACCAAGAGGGTAAAGGGTTTTACTCCAGGCTCTTCCTGGTTCCAAAAAAGGAGTGCCCTTGGAGGCCTATACTGGACCTGTCCCTGTTAAATCCCTTTCCTGCAGGTACCTTCCTTCCACAAGCTATCCCTTCAAATCCTTGTGTCACTACTGATGCCCAGTACTTTCATGGCCACTTTGGGCCTGAAGGAGACATACCTCCATATCCACATTCACACAGACTACAGGAGGTTTCTACACTTAGCCCTTTGGTTTTATCTACAGCACCAAGGGTCTTCACACAATGTCTTGCCTCAGCTACTGCCTACTGCCATACAAAAGCCATACAAATTTACCCTTATCTGGACGACCTCATCCAAACAGAAGAGGCAAGTATTCTCAGAACACATTTATATCAGTTCACTATATCCCTCCTTCAAAGTCAGGGGTTTACTCGCAACCTAACAAAATCTTACATTACTCCCTCCCAACACCAAATCTTCTTGGGCTGCAGAATACAGACAGACTTGATGAAGGCCTTCCTTCTACTAGACAAAAATATCTTCCCTAGACATCTTCCAAGAGCTACTTTCCATCAACCGCATCTCTGCCAGTTAATTCCTTTGTCTTCTAGGCTTCATGGCATCTATTCTTACTGTGTTACCCCTTGCCAGGTTGCACATGAAGTTCCAGTGGTATTTGAAAAATGCCAGACTGCTTTGGAGGGTCTTTGGTACAAATGATTGACAAATCGGGCAAGAGGTATGGCAGTGTTCTCAGCCTAGGCAGAAAACGCAATGGTCGTGCCTATCCTTATGTGGACTCTGATACCTACATTGGCATTTACCCTTCTTAGCGGACATCGGCTAACGTTTGGGTACACAAACCAAACTCAAGCAAGAATTAAACAAAATCCCCAATGGGGTACTTAGCTTTAGATGTCTTCAAAAGTACAGGAGTGAAGCGATCGATGTGATGGTCGACTGTGAAAAGTTCTGAGGTCTGTGCATACAGATGTCCATTTAAGATCCCTGGTTTATGGCCCTATGTGTGACGTCCCACGTACCTACAGCAGCCAGGCATAAGCTTTTGTATAGGAGCCAATGTTTGCGTTGCCTGAATTTGGGAATCCCACACTAAATGTTGCAACATGGAAGCGAAGGACATCTATGGATGTTCTTTGTGTTTCACTGTTAGTCATCTCACTTGGGTTATCTGCCTGCAGGTAGCCCTCAGTCAGCCCGAATACCAATGACTTAGTATTTCTGCATCGGTTGCTGTCGCTCCAGGTCTGACGTCAGGTCGTTGGGTATAGAAACAGGCAGCTGACACCATCACATCAGTCTTTCTTGCTGAGGAGCCCAAAGCAGAAGCAGTTTGCACGAGTGCCTGTTGGCCGCTACCTGAATTTTTGTTTCCAAATTGAATTATCCTGAAGTCTTCTAAAGTAAGTACCCCGTTGGGGATCCTTTTTTGCTGGTCTAACCGATGTCAGAAAAAGTTAACAATGGTCTTGCCTGTAGAAAGCAAGTACCACACAGAGATTTCCATTCTTACTGGGTCACCTGTTTTGGCCCAGACCACGACGTACTTTGCTGTCAGTTTTGTTCCTTGTTCAATGCCAGAACTATTCGTTGTTGGACCCTTACTGTCGCTAAATACTTTCGTTCTTGATCTCAGTATTCCAAAATGGCTTTGGTAAGCCATCCGACTAGTGATCTTCCAAAAAAAGTAAGGCTGTAGACAGACCACACTGGTCCAGAACTGCCGATGACACTTCCGTTAAGCTAGTCGCCAGTTCCCCTTTACTCAGTGAGGTGCTTTTGCAGCCCCTGATGCCCGCTTCATTGGATTCACAGACCTCTACCAAGTCCCATTCGGAGTACAGTATGCCACGAGACTCATAGACTATGGAACCTGCAGATGTCTGTACCTTGGATGGGTCTGGAGCCGCTGAGCAGGCACTGGCTTCTGAGGAAGTTCGCACTACCGATAGACACAAACCGACAAGTTCTTTCGCGTCTTCAGTTCTGTCTTAAACTACTGAGTTTCTAAGGCCAAGAGTATGCTGTACGCGTAAACAACCGACCACCAAAATTCAAACACCTGCTTCCTAGCCACAACATCAAATGCTTAAAATGGCAGAAAACCTTGTTATGCTGATTAGGGGAAGTCAGCCTTCCCCTGCTAAGAGAAAGAGACCTGTCCCCAGCAGCTTTAACAGACCAAGAGTCAGATGACTCTGAGATATCCGATTATGAAGACATGCCTTTATCTGCTTATGATGATTCAGAGGCAGAAGAATCTATTGCCTCTGCTTCTCCTCCAGATGATTTTTCTTTTGGTGAAACCTTACATACTTTGAGAGCATTTCCACTGGGATTGCCAGGACTATCCTCAGTCCAAAAAGATACTGAGAATTTCTAGATTTGCCACAACATAGGCCTTTAGCAGTAATCCCAGTCCTGGATGATTAAGTGTTTCACTGTTGCAGTCATCACACTTTGGTTATCTGCCTGCAGGTAGCCCTCAGTCGGCCCAAATACCAGAGACTTGTCATTTCTGCATTGGATGCTGTTGCTCCAAGACTGTTGTTAGTTCATCAGGGGTATAAAAACAGGCAGCCAACTCCTTTACATAAGTCTTCCTTGCCGAGGAGCCCAAAGCAGTTAGCAAGTGCTGGTCTGCCGCTACCTGAATTTCGTTTACGAATTTAATAATCCTGAAGTCTTCTAAAGCGAAGTACCCTGTTGGGGGATCCTTTTTTCTTGCTCTAACAGATGTCAGAAAAAGTTGACAATTGTCTTTCCTGTGGAAAGCAAATACCTTTGAGATTTTCATTCTTACTGCGTTAACTGTTTAGGCCCAGACCACGACGTCCCTCGCTGTCTGTTTTGTGCCATCGTCATCAGGCTCTCTGCCACTAAATTCCTTCTCTCTCTATCTCCTTATTCTGAAATGGCTTCAGTAAGCCATCCGATTACAGATTTATTCTGAAAAAAGTAAAGATAGAGACAGAGCGCATAGGTCCAAAACTGCTGACGCTTCCGTTAAGCTAGTCGCCAGTCCACCTGTACTCCGTGAGATGCTTTTGCAGCCCCTGATGCCCTCTTCATTGGATTTACAGGCCTCTACTGATACCTATTCGAAGTCCAGTATGCAGTCAGACTCTTCTTCGACTGTGGAACCTGTGGATGTCTCTACCTTGGTTTGGTCCAGAGCTGCTGATCTGGGTTCTGAGGCAGTTATTTGCACAACTGATGTTACTCAAACCAACTACTTTTTTTAACCAAAACTACTGAGTTTCTTGGGCCCAGAGTATGCACTACGCCTAAAAAACTGATGAGCAAAGTGCATGTATCTGCTCCCATGCCACAAAAACAAATGCTTAGAATGGTTGAAGACCTTATTAAGCTGACTAGATGAATTCAGCCTTCCGCTGCTAAGAGAGGGTCCAGTCCCCTTCAGCTTCTACAGACCAGAAGTCCGATGACTCAAACTTCTGATTATGAAGACATGCCCTTATCTGCTTATGAGGATTCAGATGCAGAGGAATCCATTCCCTCTGCCCTCCCCTCCAGAGAATTTTTCTCTTGGTGAAACCTTGCATACCTTACAAGAGCATTTCCACTGGGAATGCCAAGACTATCCTCAGTCCAAAAAGAGACTCAGAGAATTTCTAGAGTTGCCTCAACACAGCCCCTTAGCAATACCCCCTGTCCTGGATGTTGTGGATGATGTTTTCCTGGAATCCAGTCTTACTCCTGACACTTTACCTCCTGCCCCTAGGAAACTAGACCGGTACAGAGTACCTGACACACATTTATTTTCAAAAATCCTACTGCTGACCCAGGGGCCTAAAGGTATCTAGGCTACATCAGCCAAGAATCCCACCCCTTCGGACAGGCATTCCAGAGCTTTGGACAGGTGGGGTAAGATGGGTATGTACCTATGCAACTCTTGCTATTAGGGCATTGAATTGTCAGTTTCACATGCTGAAGTACCAGCAGCGTATGGAACTTGTTAAACAAAAAGTGGCAACATTTGGCAATATTTTCAGACTCTGCAGAAAATAAAGAATTGCAGGAGCTTATGCACTCTGCAAGCCAAGTCAGCAAGCATACTTTGCAGTGTGGCTTTGACACCCTAGAAGCATTTTGCCAGGCAGCTGTCACTGGCTCTGTACTAAGAAGACCTGCCTGGCTGAAGGACCTTGCCAGACCATGTCAAATCAAACTTATTAGACGTTGCTTTGAATAAGGACTGTTTGGCACCAAAGCAGAAGAGGTTCTTCAAAAGTTGGAAGAAAAAGCTAAGTCTATGCAGACTGTTAAAGAATTCTTACAAGTGCAACCCCCTAGATTCAGTAGGCATTGCCCTTCCAAGCACTAGTCTTTCCAGCCCCCTCCAGGCCTTCTCAAACCAGACCCAGGGGAAACAGAGAACCCAGACTACAGTCTCAGGGTATGCAGAGATCTAAGCAATGGAGTGCCCCCACCCTTAAAGCAGGGATTAGTAAGCCACCTCCTTAGGGGAAAAGCTCACAATTACTTTACTTCATTACCCAGTCCTGCCCAATTGCTTGTGCCCCTTGGAGGAAAACTTGCCCTTAATGCAAAACACAATGTCCATCACTCAGGACCAGTGGGTCCTCAACATTGTATCCTGGGATACAAATTTTTTTTCCATTCACTGCCAAACCCAAGCGAGTTCCCAGACCTTCCTCCAAACCAGTGGCCAGAGGCTCAAAACAAAGTACTTTCCCTACTCAGTATCAGAGCTATCCAGCCTGCTCCAGTAGAACAGAGGGGTCAAGGATTCTACTCTAGACTCTTCCTGGTGCCCAGGAAAGAGGGCTTTTGGCACCCAATCCTGGATCTTTCAATTCTCAACACCTTCCTGGTGGTACCAAAATTCAAAATGCTTACCCTGCAACAGCTTCTTGCTATGCTAGCCAAGGATGCCAGATTACTCACCCTAGACTTTAAAGAAGCCTATCTGCATATCCCTGTAAGGGAATCATGCAGTAAGTATCTAAGTTTCAGGACAGGGTCTATGCATCATCAGTTCTTTGCACTTCCCTTTGGCTTATCTACTGCGCCCAGAGTATTCACAAAATGACTGGCTCCAGCCATTGCATACTGCAGGCAGAGCATTATCCAAATTTACCTGTACTTGGATGACTGCCTGATTTTTCAGACAGACAGGAATTGCTGCTGCAGCACCTGACATTTGTGAAAAACCTTCTCACTTCCTTGGGGTACATCATCAATGAAAAGAAATCAAAACCGGTACCCAGTCAAAATGTATTCCTGGGAGCAAGCTTGGACGCAACTTCCCAGATGGCAAGTCTACCTGACAGACTACTTCAAACAAATGGCCACCAGAACCCAGCTATCTGCAAGAAAAATACTGCAAGCTTTAGGGTTCATGGCCTCGTATATACTGCTGATTCCATATGCAAGACTGCATATGAGGAAACTCCAATGGTACTTAGGTCTTTGGTGCCAGCATTCTCAGGACCTGGAAACAGTCATTCCTGTCGAACCCTAAGGACAGAGTTTCTCTGGTGGGCAGAAGCATGCAACTACAACAAGGTACTGCCATTTACTTAACCCTAAGCCGCCCAGACCCTAACCACAGACTCATCAGGTTATGTCTGGGGGCACACATGGACGGAAAATGTATTCAAGGCCACTGGAGCCCAAGTCAAAATCATCTGAATATCAACCAGAATGAGATGCTAGCTGTACAGAATGCCCTGACGGCTTTCAGATCCCTAATCATTCCAGGACAACTGTTATTAAAAACAGACCTCACAGATGTTCTTCGTGTTTCATTGTTGCAGTCATTACATTTGGGTTATCTGCCTGCAGGTAACCCTGAGCCAGCCTGACTATCAAAGTCTTGGATTCCTGCGACAGATGCGGTCTCTTCCATGACGTCAGGGGTATAAAACATGCAGCAGACGCCATTACATCAGTCTTTCTTCCCACGCGGTGCCTGAAGCAGAGGCAGTTTGCAAGTGCCAGTCGGCCGACTCCTGAAATTTTTGTTTCTGAGTTTCAGAATCGAAGTCTTCGAAAAAAAGCCAAGTACCCTGTTGGGGATCCTTTTTCTTGCTTTTAACCGATGTCAGTAAAGGTTAACAATTGTCTTAACTGTGGAAAGCAAATACCTCAAAGATTTTCATTTGTACTGCATTCCTTGCTTAGGTCCAGACCACGACGTCCCTCAGTGTCAGTTTTGTTCCTTATTCAACCCCCAAACTATTCGTGTGTATTTTCTCAGCAAATTCTTTTGGTACTCTGTTTACCTATCCAGAAATGTCTTTGGTAAGCCATCAGACTACCTATATTCCAAAAAACTTAAGGATAAAGACTGTGATAGACCGCATAGGTCCAAAACTGCTGACGACACTTCCGTTAAGCTAGTCGCTAGTTCGCTGGGACTTGGGCGCTTTCGTAGCTCCTGATACCCACTACTTCAGATTCACAGGCCTCTATTGAGACCCATTCGGAGTCTGGTATGCCATGAGATGCTTTGACTGTGGAACCTGCGGACGTCTCTACTTTGGATGGGCCCAGAGCCACTGTGCAGGCACCGGCTTCTGAGGGTGTATTCAGGCCTACAGATTTGCATTTTAAACAGACGCCATCTTCTTCAAGGCCTAAAACCTGACCCATGCCTAGAAAACAGACGTCCATACCACATGGTCAGGCCCATATGCCTAAAAAAAAACAAATGCATAGAATGGCTGAAGACCTTATTACTTTTAATTAGGAGAAGCCAGCCTCCCCCCTCTGAGACCTAGAACTGATTTTCCTTCTGATTCTTCTGATCATGATTCTGAAATTTGTTTCTTTTGATTACCAGGATTTGCCCTTGCCTACCTATGAGGATTCCATTCACTCTGCTTCCTCTCCAGAAGATTTTTCTTTCTGTGAACCTTGCACACTCTTAAAGAGCATTTCCGCTGGGAAAGCCAGGATTACTCTGACTCCAAAAAGAGGCTTTGGGAATTCCTACTCGTCCCTCAACACAGGCCTTTAGCTATCCCTTCTGTTCTGGACATTGTAGATGATGCCTTCTTGGAATCTAGCTTGGCCCCAGCCACTACCTCCAGCTCCCAGAAAACCTGACTGGTGTTAGAGTACCTGACTCTCTCAAGTTCCTCTTCAAGAATCCTACTGCGGATCCAGAGACCATTTCCCAAGGACCAAAAGGCATTAAGGCTACTGCTGCCAAAAACCCTACCCCCTCTGATAGAGATTCCAGGGCCTTGGACAGATGGGATAAGAATGTATACACTTCTGCTACATTGGCCATTAGGGCCTTAAATTGCCAATTTCATATGTTAAAGTATCAGCATATTTTGGGACTACTTAAACAGAAAATGTCGATTCCTGACTTTGTTGTACATAAAGAATTACAGGATGTAATGCATTCTGTAGAACACGTTGTTAAACATACTTTTTAGAAGCATCTTGCAGGGCTGCTGTCAGTGGGTCTATACTTGGAAGGCATACTTAGCTTAAGGAGCAAAACTTGCCAGATCATGTTAAAGCTAAATTACTGGATGCTCCCTTAAACCAAGACCGCCTGTTTGGCAACAAAGCAGAAGTCCTTAAAAAGATGGAGGAAAAAGCAAAAATCTATGCAAACGGTTAAAGATCTCCTGCAAGTACAGCCTACCAAATTTAGTAGGCATTGGCTTTCTAAGAATTGGTCTTTTCCAGTCTCTTCCAGGCCTTCTCATTCCAAACCCAGGAACAGCAGACCATCTAGGTTACAGTCTCAGGCTACACACAGGCCTTAGCAGTGGGGGCTCCCACTTCCAAAGCTGGAAATAGTAAGACACCCCCCTATGAAAAAATGTCACATTGACTTAACCTTAACCCTTCCAAGCCCTGCTTAACTACCTGCTCCCTTAGGAGGAAAGCATGTCCTGCATGCAAAAAACTGGGAACTCATTACCCAGGACAAATGGGTTTTAAATATAGTTTTCCAATGATATAGATTCCACTTCCACACCTTACCAACCCCAAATAGTTGGCCAGACATACCCCCAAATCAGTGGGCTGAGGCTCAACAGCAGGTTCTCCACCTCAACTCTTTCAATCTGCCCCCCCCATCACCCAAATCCTAACAGACTCATCAGACTATGCATGGGGGCTCACTTGGCAGAGCAGTGCATTCAGGGCAAATGGAACCAGAGTCTGATGCACCTGCATGTCAACCAAAAAGAAATGTTAGCTGTACAGAATTCCCCGGCAGCCTTCAAGGACCACATCCTTCCAGGATATTTATTGGTAAAGACAGACACCACAGTTATGTGGTACATAAGCGAGGGGGAAACCATTCTTACCTTCTCTGCAGACTAGCCATGGCTCTGTGGAACACAGCCTTGAGCTACCAAGTTAACCTACAAGCTCAATTTCTGCTAGACAAGCTAAATTCACTGGCAGATGACTTACGCAGAAATCTCATGGACCCACGTGATTGGTAACGAACCAAAAATATTCAACCTCTTGAGTAATAAATGGGATACTCCAGAAATAGACCTGTTTGCTTCCCCCAGAACTACCAATTGGACAAATTCTGCACAAGGAACTCCCCACAGTCAAGCTTGGAAAGTGGATGCTCTGTCCCTTACCTGGGAAAGCCTCTCTGTTTATACTTTTCCCCATCTGCCTCTCCTCTCAAAGGTTCTGCTAAAGCTCAAACAGGATAAAGAGGGACAATATTAGTTTTCACCAGACTGGCCACGCCAGTATTGGTACCCCCTCTTGTGCAGTATGATACTGCTGGAGCCATGGTACACACCTCAGTCACCTTCCCTGCTGTTCCAGCAGGCGGGCCAGATTCTGCACCCTCTGCTTCAAACCCTGAACCTTGCAGTCTGGCTAATCCCTTGAGCTCTCCAATAGCATCCCTCCGTAAGCAGGTGTTGGATGTTATTCTGGAAGCAAGGAGGCCTAGCACTAGAAAATCCTATGCTGAAAAGTGGAAAAGATACTGTTCCTGGAGCCAAACTCAGAGGATGGGCACAACAGTGCCCAGTTTACCTCATATTCTTCAGTACTTAACAGAAATGCTCCACAAGGGGCTGTCCTTCTCGACAATTAAAATTCATGCCTCTGCCATTTCAGCACATTAGAATACTGAACCACCCCTCTTCTTACCCCCCTGCTAAAGCAGTTTCCCTAAGGGGCCCAAACTTTAAGACCCCCCCAGACGAGCCCCTACTCCAGCCTGGGACCTTAACTTTGTATTGGAAAAGCTCACTCTCCCTCCATTTGAACCAGCTGCAACTGCAGAGTTGAAACTCCTTTCTTGTAAAAGTCTTCCTTCTAGCCATCGCTTCAGCAAGAAGAGTGTCTGAATTACAGACCCTCATGGCAGTATAGCCCTTATCTTCCATGCAGACAGGGTTTCCCTCAGGACCAATCCTTCCTTTATGTCCAAGTTGATGTCTAGTGTGGCCCTAAATCAGTCTATTCATTTACCTACTTTTTTCCCGAACCCACAAAACAAAGCTGAATGAATACTGCACTCTTTGGACGTGCACAGACAACTTAGATTTTATTTGGACAGGACCAAGCCTCTCGGAAATTCTGAACAGCTGCTAGCTGGCTTTGCTGCAGGGGCAGAGGGGAAGGCCATTTCAAAGCAAACCATTTCTGAATGGATAGCCCATTGCATTCATTTCTGCTATAAGCACCATGGAAAAACTACCCCACAGGGGATAAGATCACTTTCCTCCAGAGCTGTATCTACATCTTCAGCCTTCTGCAGAGGAGTCCCTACCAGGGACATCCTAGAAGCTGCTACCTGGAGCTCTGTACATACCTTCACCACATGCCTATTTTTTCTAAATCCAGAGTTTGTTTTGCCACTGCAGTCTTGCAGGGCTTAATAGCTGGTCCTAATGCTCTCTAAATTCCTCTTCCTTCCTTAGCTTTGGGAATCTACGCAAATGTAATGACTGCAACAGTGAAACTCTAAGAACAGAGTACAGTTGTGTACACTTATCATAAATGTAGATATTGGTGTATTCACTGTTGCAGTCCTGGTTACCCTCCTTCCAGCCCCCCCCCCCCTCCACTTCTCTTGGCTCTACCTTCCTTCTTGTTTGGTGTATTTAAGCTTTCTGGTGTATTTGCTTTTTGTTGGAGGTGTAACCTAACAATATAATTGCTTCCCATTATGGGGGCACCTGACATCTGGGGCAAGAAAAACTGATGTAATGGTGTTTGCTGCATGTTTTATACCTCTGGCAACCTGACGTCATGGAAGAAGCGACAGCATCCAATCCAGGAATCCAAAACTTTGGTGTTCAGGCCGGCTGAGGGCTACCTGCAGGCAGATAACCCAAATGTAATGACTGCAACAATGAATACACTAACATGTACATTTATGGTAAGTGTACGCAACTGTACTTTGTGGTACATCAACAAGCAGGGGGAACCCCTTCCTACCCATTCTGCGGGCTAGCCATGGCCTTGTGGAACACTACTTTGGACATTCAAGTTCATCTGCAAGCTCAGTTCCTGCAAGGCAAGTAAAACTTACTGGCAGATGACTTGAGCAGAAATCTCCTAGACCCACATGAGTGGTAATTGGAGCACAGTACCTTCAGCCTTCTGATTCAGAAATGGGTGAATCCAGAGGTTGGTCTCTTTGCCTCCCCCTACAACTACCAGTTCAGCAGGGCCTGGAAAGCGGATGCCCTGTCTTTTCGGTGGGTAAATCTTTCAATTTATGCTTTTTCTCCTCTGCCCCTTAACTCAAGAATATTGCTCAAGATGGGACAGACCAAGGACAATTCTCATTGCCCCGGACTGGCCACGCCAGTGCTGGTACCCACTCCTGTGCAGCCTGTCACTGGTGCCACCCTGGCACTTACGCAGAGCCCGACGTTCACTTAGCAGGGTGGGGACAGATCTTGCAGTCGCAGCTTGGCTTATTCCTTGAATTCTCCCCCAGTGACCAGCCTAAGCAAGCTGGTGCTGGACATAACTTTTGAAGCCAGAAGACCCTGTACAAGGAAATCCTTTGCTGATAAGTGGAAAAGGTATTGCTCCTTGATTCAATCTAAAGGAGAAGACGAGTCTAACCTCCCTACCTCTAATCCTGGATTACTTAGCAGATCTACTTCCACAAAGGCCTATACTTCACCTCCATTAAGATCCATGACTCTGCCATCTCGGCTCATTACAACTCTGAGCCACGACTCTTCTCTCACCCTCTCATCAAACAGTTCCTGAGATGGGCAAACAACTTAAGGCCAACAAGGAGAGCACCCACCCCTGCTTGGGACCTTAACTTTGTACTGGAAAAGCTCGCACTACCCCCTTTTGAGCCTACAGCATCAGCAGAGTTAAAATTCATGTCTTGGAAAACAGCGTTGCTCCTGGCCAGCACTTCAGTGAGAATAGTGTCTGAGCTGCAAGCACTTGTGGCCATGGAACCCTTCATTATTTTTAATGCTGACAGGGTCTCCATGAGGACTAATCCTTCCTTTACGCCTAAAGTGGTGTCCAGTGTGGCTCTCAACCAATCTATCCATTTACCAACCTTTTTTCTC
>NC_056747.1:1365808796-1365818796 GCF_019279795.1 Protopterus annectens
GGGTTTAGTTCTTAGAGTTCCTTTTTGTGTGTGTGATTATGCCCTACATTAGGACAGGAAGCATATGTTAGACATTCAGCGCTTCTAGGTAATTAAGGCTTTGGTATAGTGGTGGGATGTTGGGCTACCCTTGGCAGGAGATTCCGGAGGTGATGACTATTGCAACAGTGAAAAGTACTTTTACTGTTCTGGTAAGATTCAAGTAACTCTGCTGTGCTTTCCTTTTTTTTTTTTTTATGATATTGGAAAGATGGTTGTGTCTTGGTAGTACCAGACTGTCTACATCTTGGGAGGGGACTAAGGATTGCATAAAGTCACAGCAGGTTTTCTTTAGTTTTTTGGAATATGGCAGCCCATTTCCGTATAGATCATCTCCAAGATGATGCCCCTCATCTGTTTCTGCCACAAGTTTCATGGCAAACATTTACCAGGAGATAGTGACATTCTGCTACCAAGGGGGTCCTGCTAATGACATTCTGGAAGGAGCCACTTGATTTATTTGTCCAAACCTTTGCCAAACATTAGACGCTGGGCATTGTCCAGAGCAAGGGCAAGATTTGCAGTAGCAGTCTTAAAAGGCATGTTGCCTTTTCCACTGGGGTATCAGTCTCCCAAAGGATTGAAAAGGACAGCTGTGAAAATCTTCCCTGAAGTTATGATTGCAAAAGTATTGTCAATTTTTCATAATTGCAGATTGAGGGTAATCACTTTTGTAGTCTACTTTCACACCCTTTTTTCCCTTAGTGTTGGCATTTGGTACTTGGATGGGAGCACCAGGTGTTCCCTGCAGCTAACCCCTGTGTTCTGCACCTTAATGCTATCCAAGAATCCCCTGATTGAGTTTGATAGGCCTTGTCAGGAAGACATTTTTCATTGTGTGTGTGTGTATATAAAGTACATGTACATATTAAGTATCTGTACATGTGTTATATGTATAGTGTAAATGCATGCCTCTAAAAATATATCTATATATTTTCATTTATGCCTGTATATAGATGTAGCTACAGATGTTTTTATACAGTATATGTATGTATGTACAGTGCTTACATATTGTGTGTGTGTACGCGCCTATGGATGTATGGTATGCAAGTAAATCAAGCCACACTAGAGCAGTCGACAGATATTTAATCTACTGCCAGTCCAACAACAGTCAGGAACATGCTTCAGCATGGGTCAAAAAGGGTGCAAATATTGCAGTTACAAGTGGTGTAGTCCATATCTTTAGAATAAAAGTGGTATGTAGACCTAAGGGGCAGATGTTAAATCCTGGGGAAGTGAAAGTTGGTGTAGAGCAGACTAAAAGCTCACATTTCAGCTCTAGAGATGAGGTTGAAACATAACCTTGTGCATCAGTCGGTTATAGTAAGCAAGTCATTGTCATGTGTTGCATAACTGTCACATGGAGCACAAAATTAAAAGTACAGACTTTAGGATAAGCCAATGTGGCATTCGAATATATGGCATGCAGTAGGATGTAAAATCTTTTGTCAGGGAGATGATGATGCTCGCTGCATTGCTTAATGTTTCTCATTTGCATTTACAGTGAATACAGACAGTGAGACTGCAGTTGTTAATGTCACATATGCCAGTCGGGAGCAGGCCAGACAGTAAGTGTAATGCATACTCGGAGTGAAGTGAATATCTGCATTGTTAGTTTTAATACTTCTCACAGACCTTAGTGTATTGTGTGCAGTGTATTTTTTTGAACTGTCTGATTATGCCTGCAAGAGAAGGTCATCCAAAGGTAGTTTTCTTGAGGTATCTTTTTGCTTGGTAAGTAATGCTACCAATTTTAAAGCCTGCAACTATCAGGAATCCTGAACGACTAAGTACAGCATTATATATGCAGCATGGTAACACAGTTACAAAACAAAAAAATGGTTAAGAGGAGTTTTTCACTGCTTCATTCTCATCAATTTTGAGCACCAAGCTGTTGCTGCACAACATTTACTTATGGAGTAAGTTTTGTTTAGGCCCAAATGCACTAATAAATGTACCAGCTGATTATTTTACACCAGGCAGCTGTTCATGACTGCTTAAGTAACATGTGGTGCTTTTACCACAAGTAAGGAAATTATGCATTATCATTGCTACTAATTTACCTACTTGTGCTTACTTAATAGTAAGCACTTGGTGTTGGACCATCATGTGCTTGTTCATTGCAGTTATCCTTTAAAAATGCTCCTACAACTGTCGTTTAAAATAAGTCTGGTTGATTGTGGTATATATAGGTTAATAAAGAAACATGTTTGAGTGGCATTCAAACGTATGTACTTAAACTATTGGCAGGTTTGCACATGTGTCCATTGAGGTTTTGAAGTAGTATGTGGAGGAGGTTCATCGTGCTGCACTGATGTTCATGTTTCACTGTTGCAGTCATTACATTTGGGTTATCTGCTGGCAGGTTGCCCTCATTCGACATGATTAACAAAGTCTTGGGTCCTGCGTCGGTTGCTGTCCTTTCATGACGTCAGCTCGTCGGGGGTATTAAACATGCAGCTGACATGATTACATCAGTCTTTTTTCCCGTACGGTGTCTGAAGCAGATGCAATTCACAAGTGCCGGAAGACTCCTGAAATTTTCGTTTCCTAGTTTCAGAACCGAAGTCTTCAACTTAAAGCTAAATACCCCGTTGGGGAAACTTTTTCTTGCTTCTTACCTATGTCTGTAAAAGTTAATAATTGCATTACTTGTTGAAAGCAAATGCCTCATAAAGATTTTCATTTGTACTGTATTCCTTGCCTAGGCCCTGACCACGACATACCTTGCTGTATGTTTTGTGCTTTATTTAATCAGTGCACTGTCTGTCGTCGGTGCATTTTTGCCTCTAAATATTTCAGATCTCTGTTTAATTATCCAGAAATGACTTCTATTAGCCATCCTACTACTGGGATTTTGAAAAAAATGCAAAGAAAGACAGACTGGCCGTCGAGGTCCAAAACTGCTGATGACGCTTCTCCTAAGCCAATTGCCAGTTCGCCGGTACTCAGTGAGGTGCTTTCGCAGCCCCTGATACCCGCTACTTCTTACTTTCAGGCCTCTACTGAAACCCATTCAGAGTCCAGTATGCCGCGAGATACTTCACCTATGGTACCCTTGGATGTCTCTACCTTGGATGGGTCTGGAGCCGCTGTGCAGGCACCGGCTGCTGAGTGTGTAGGCCTACAGACTTGCATATTAAACAGACTCCACCTTCAATACTAAGGCCTAAATCTCTACCAAGTCTTAAACGATGCCCAGGCCACATGTTAAGGCCCCTATGCCTAAAAAAAAAACAAATGATCAAAATGTCTGAAGATCTAATTACTCTAATCAGGGGTAGTCTATCCCCCCCCCCCCCCTTCTAAGAGGCCTAGGGCTGAGCTTGACTATGAATCTTCTGATCAGGACTCTGATGTTCTTCATCTCACATTGCTGCAGTCCTTACATATGGGTAGTCTGCTGTCGGCCCGAATACCAAAGTATTAGGCTGACGTCGGTCAAGGCGCTTAAAACTGACATCAGGACGTCAGGGTACAAAAGCGCATGACCGACGTCATTTCCTCAGTCTTTTTTGCCGCATGGTCCGATGCAGAAGCAGCGTTGCAAGTGCCGTTCGGCGTTCTGAAATTTTTCGAATTTGGAGTTTCAGACCGAATCCAAGTTGGCTAAGTACCCGTTAGAATATTTTGTTTTTCTTGCCTCAGTGTTTTACCGGATGTCAGAAAAAGTGAATAACTGTATTTCTTGTGGGAAACAGATACCGCATAGGGATTATCATTCTTTGTGTATTCCTTGTTTGGGGCCTGAGCACGACGTTGTTGGGTGTCGCTTTTGTGCTAGGTTCAATAAACGCACTATTGCGAAGGTTAGATTGTGCTAGGCTGGTCTTTGGGAAGCGGTGCAATTATAATATGCCAGGATTCTCCGCCGCTTCTACAAAGAAGCGCAAAGACAAAGCAGTTAAACCCAGGCAAGATGAGTCATCCGTTCCGGACGCCGGTTCTTTAGAGGCTTCAGTGGAACCGGTGGTTCCGACGGAGACTTCTGTGGAGTCTCAGGGGGAGACTTTGATTTTGCAGGAGGTGGTCTCTCAGGAGGCAGGTCAGGCTGAAGGGGCTTCTGTTACTGTACTCCCCTCCCTTCCTAGGGTGGTTAGGCCTTCTCCTTCTGTTTCCAAGGCTTCTCCCAGAGGCAGGCCAGTTTTAGCTTCTGTTGGTATCACTCCTAGTTCAGCAGGGTCTGTGCCTAAGAAGCACATGCTTAAAATGGCAGAAGATTTGATTACTCTGATTAGAGGTTCTTTGCCCCCTCCTGATAAGAGGCCTAGGGTGGAGCCAGAGTTGGGAAGTTTTGAGCAGGCTTCGGATGTTTGAGTCTTCAGCTGAAGACTTGCAGGAGTACTCTCCTTATTCTGATTCTGATGCAGATGATTCCACTCCTTCTGCTTCTCCTCCAGAGGATTTTTCTTTTCAGAGACACTTCATTCTATGAGGGAACATTTTAAGTGGGAAGGTCAGGACTTCTCTGATTCTCGGAAAAGGCTTAGGAATTTTGCTGTTACCCCAGCATAGGCCCTTGGCTATACCCCTGTTCTGGATGTTGTGGAAGATGTGTTTGCAGAGGCTTCACTTAATCCTGATTCTCTGCCTCCTGCTCCTGTTAAACCGGATAGGTATTACAGGGTGCCTGAGGCTCATAAATATCTTTATAAGATTCTAGGTAGGACCCAGAAACTATTAGTCAGGGACCTAAGGGTGTCAAGGCTTCTGTTGTAAAAATCCGGTTCCTCTAGATAAAGAAGCCAGAGCTTTGGATAGATGGGAAAGAAGGTCTATACTTCTACCTTAGCTATGAGGGCTTTGAATTGCCAGTTTCATATGTTGAAATATCAAAACTTTCTTCTTTCTCAATTGAAGTCTAAGGTGGATGCTCTGGCGGAAGGCATTGAGTGTAAAGAATTACAAGATTTGGTGCATGTCTCTGAACAGGTGGGTAAGCATTCATTACAGTGTGGTTTTGATGCTGTGCAGGCCGCGTCTAGGGTGGCTGCCACTGGCTCAGTTCTTCGCAGGCACGCCTGGCTGAAGGATCAGAATTTATCTGACCATGTTAAGACAAGGATTTTGGATGCTCCTTTGCAGTCTGATGTGTTGTTTGGTTCACCTGTGGAGTCAGTCTTGAAGAAAATGGAAGACAAGGCTAAGTCTATGCAGGCTGTTAAAGATTTTTTGCAAGTTCAGCCTCCGAAGTTTAGTAGGAATTGGCCTGCTAAGGGGTGGACGTATCCTTCTTATGATTCTCAGTCTAGGGGTAGATCTAGACGTGGTAGGGGCAGAGCTCAGAGATCTTTCAGACCTAGAACAGGGAGTTCACCTGCACAATCTTCGGGTGAGGGCAGGGGCCAGTCCTTTCGTAAACAGGCCCAATGACCTACTTTTTCAGCTGCCAGATCCTTCTTGCCTGGTAGCACCTTTGGGAGGAAGGTTAGCACTCTTCAAGGAAAATTGGATGTTGATTACCCAAGACAAATGGGTATTGGATATCATACACCAGGGTTACAAGTTTTTATTCCATACCTTGCCTCCTTTCAAAGGCATGCCGGACGTTCCTCCTCAGCAAAGACTAGAGGCTCACAAACCTATTTCTCTACTACTTCAAATAGGGGCCATACAACCGGTCCCTCTGCCAGAAGTGGGCCTAGGTTTTTATTCTCGCCTGTTTCTAGTACCAAAGAAAGGAAACACGTGGAGACCAATTTTGGATTTATCTATCCTCAACACATATCTGGACATTCCCAAGTTCAAAATGTTGACGTTACAACAGCTTTTACCTCTGCTGGGCAAAGATCACTGGATGGTGATCTCAAGGAAGCTTACCTTCATGTTCCTATCAGGCCCAGTTGCAGGAAGTACCTGCGTTTTCGGGCTGGGACTTCACATTATCAGTTCTCTGCATTGCCCTTTGGCTTATCTACTGCGCCCAGAGTGTTCACGAAGGTTCTGGCTCCAGTGGTAGCTTTCTTCAGGCTAAGAGGAATACAAATCTATCCTTATTTGGACGATTGCCTGATTCTGGCCCAAGAAAAGGACGAACTTCTTCATCATTTACAGTATGTGATGGCAGTGTTAAGATGCCTGGGGTATTCTGTGAACGAAATAAAGTCCAGTCTAGTACCCTCTCAGGACCTGTGCTTTCTGGGTGTGAGACTGAATACAGCATCCCAGATGGCCTTTTTGACCCCGGACAAACAAAAGAATCTTTCTCTGTACTTCCACCAATTGTCTCGTCAGTCCAGGCTGACTGCAAGGACAGTCCTTCAAGCCTTGGGGTTCATGGCATCTTGTATTCTGGTACTTCCCAATGCCAAACTGCATCTGAGGAAGCTACAGTGGTATCTCAAGAATGTATGGACACAGCACTGCCACGATTTGGACACTGTCATTCAGATAATACCTTGCATTCAAAAGGAATTTTTGTGGTGGGCTCAGGAATGTCACCTAAACAAGGGACTCTCTGTGACCCGGCCAGAGGCGAGTCAGATTTTAACGACAGATGCCTCAGACAAAGCTTGGGGAGCTCATCTAAATGGAAAATGGGTACAAGACACGTGGCCTGCCAGACTTCAACATCTACATATCAACTTGAAGGAGATGTTAGCAGTCCAATTTGCATTGATAGCTTTCAAGGATTTACTTCTTCCAGGGCAGGTGTTGATTCAAACAGACAACACAACTGTCATGTGGTACATCAACAAGCAAGGGGAACGCATTCTTATCCTCTATGCAGACAAGCAATGATTTTGTGGGAGACTGCTCTCAGTTTACAGCTAAATCTTTAGGCAAGGTTTCTGCCAGGAGCACAGAACTCCTTAGCAGATGTGTTGAGCAGACAAATTATGGATCCCCACGAGTGGAAATTGGATCCTCATGTATTTCAGAGATTGACAGTGTTATGGGGAACTCCAGACCTAGATCTGTTCGCTTCTCCACTAAATTACCAGCTGCCAAAGTTTTGCACAAAAGGTTTCATCCCACAGCTTGGAAAGTGGATGCTCTCTCTTTCAATTGGAGCAATCTTCATGTGTATGCCTTTCCACCTCTGCCTCTCCTCCCAAAGGTACTGCTGAAGGTCAGACAGGACAAGCCAAACATGATTTTAATAGCTCCAGATTGGCCTCGACAGCACTGGTACCCATTACTGAGAAGTCTGGTACAGGAGCCTCCATGGCCTTTGCCTTCGATTCCTCACCTGCTGTCTCAGGAGAACAGTCATTTACTTAATGTCAAACTTCATTCTCTACATCTGACAGCCTGGCATATTCTGTTTTAAACCCTGGAGGGTCTCAGCTTCCACAACAAGTTTTGAATATTATTTTGGAGGCCAGAAGGCCTAGTACAAGGAAAGTTTACGCAGATAAATGGAGGAGATTTTTATTTTGGAGTACAGCAAAGGACTTTGATGTTTCTAAACCTAATTTAAGTGTTGCGCTTCAATACCTTACTGAGTTATTGGACAAAGGTTTGTCCTTCTCCTCTATAAAGGTTCATGCTGCAGCAATTTCTGCTCACTATGACTGTGACCCACCATTATTTTCTCAGCCTTTGTTTAAGCAATTCCTTAGAGGGCAAAGAATATAAGACCCCCACGTGAGCTCCTACTCCTGCTTGGGATCTCAATTTTGTGTTGGAGAAACTCACTCTACAACCTTTTGAGCCTGCAGCATCGGCAGAGTTGAAATATTTATCATGGAAGACTGCTTTTTGTTGGCCATTACCTCTGCGAGAAGGGTTTCTGAATTACAGGCCCTTATGGCAGTTGAGCCTTTCTTAATTTTCCACAAGGATAGGGTGTCTTTAAGTACTAACCCTTCTTTTTATGCCTAAAGTGGTTTCTAGTGTGGCTTTAAACCAAACTATTCATTTGCATACTTTTATGCAAACCCCAAAATAAAGGGAAAGGATTTTGCACACTTTGGATATACACAGACAGTTGCAATATTATTTGAGCAGAACTAAAGGGTTCAGGCAGTCTCAGCAGTTGTTTGTTTCTTTTGCTTTGGGTTCTCAGGGCAAACCTGTTTCAAAACAAACTATTTCTAAGTGGATTGGTTTTGTATTGCTTTCTGTTATTCCCATCATGGTAAGGAGATTCCAGCTGGGATTAGGCCTCATTCCACTAGGGCTACTGCCACTTCTACAGCCTTTTTAAGGGGGGTGGCTACTAAAGATATTTTGGAAGCAGCTACTTGGAGTTCAGTGCATACTTTCTCTAAGCATTACCACCTTCCACTTTACTCTAAATCTAGGGCTGGATTTGCCACTGCAATTTTACAGGGCATTTTGGCAGCTCCTAATGCTTTATAGTTTTGCCATCCTCCCTTACCTCTGCTTTGGGATTCTACCCATATGTAAGGACTGCAGCAATGTGAGATGAAGAACATAGTACAGTTTTGTACCTACCATAAATGTAGATGTTCAAGATCCACATTGCTGCAGTCCAATACCCTCCCTCCTTCCCTCTGTTGTTGAAGGTGGTGGTGTGGTTTCGTTGTACATATTGTAAATATGGTTAGTGCACGGGTGGTTGGTTAGTTTTTGCTGGTTTTTGGCTGTGGCCTTTCTTGTTAGGGCCTTCTGACATCTGGGGCAAGAAAAGACTGAGGAAATGACGTCGGTCATGCGCTTTTGTACCCTGACGTCCTGATGTCAGTTTTAAGCGCCTTGACCGACGTCAGCCTAATACTTTGGTATTCGGGCCGACCGAGGACAGCGGACTACCCATATGTAAGGACTGCAGCAATGTGGATCTTCGAACATCTACATTTATGGTAGGTACAAAACTGTACTTTTCTTCTGATTCTTCTAATGACCTGGATTTTTCCATACCTACATATGAGGATTCTGATGCAGAGGATTCCATTCCCTTTGCCCCCCCCCCGAGGACTTTTTTTATTTTGGGGGAACTTCGCATACTTTAAGGGAGCATTTCCACTGGGAAAGTCGGGAATTTTCTGATTCAAAAAAGAGACTTAGGGATTTTCTTCTACTTGAGCATAGGCCTTTGGCTGTATGTCCTGTACTAGCCATTGTTGTGTTTTCAGAATCCAGTGTGGCCCATGATTCCCTGCCTCCAGCTCCTAGTAAACCTGACAGATACTTCAGGGTTCCTAAGTCCCACTAGTTCCTTTTCAAAAATCCTGTTGCTTATCCTGAAACTATTCCTCAGGGGCCTAAGGGCATTAAGGCTTCTACTGCTAAAAATCCTGCCCCTTCTGATAGACTCCAGGGTGCTGGATAGATGGGGTAAAATGTTTATACTTCGGCAACCTTGGCAATCCGGGCTTTAAACTGACTCTTCACCAGTTGCTTCTTATGCTAAGCAAAGATGCCTGGTTGGCAGCACTACTTTTAAAGGAAGCATACCTGCACATCCTAAACAGGAAATCTTGCAGAAGAGACCTATGCTTCAAAGCAGGCTACACGCATTATCAGTTCTCTGCACTGCCCTTTGGCTTATCTGCTGCACCCCGGGTATTCACAAAGTGCCTAGCTCCAGTCATTGCATTTTGCAGGCAAAGAAGTATTCACATATACCAATACCTGGATGATTGTCTAATTCAGATAGAAAATCAGGACATACTTTTGAATCATCTTGCTTTTGCACAAAGGGTGCTAACTTGTCTGGGGTACACCATAAATGAAAATAAATCACACCTGGTACCCTGTCAACAAATTATATTCCTGGGAGCAAGCTGGAATAGAACTTCCCAGATGGTTTTCCTCACTCCAGAGAAACAAATTCACTTGTCAACCTAGTTCAAACAAGTGGCCGCAAAAACCCTGCTATCTGCAAGGCAAATATTACAAGCGTTGGGGTTCATGTCCTCCTGCATTCTTTTAATTTCATATGCAAGACTGCATATGAGGAAACTACAGTGGTATCTAAAAAGCCTATGGTGTCAACATTTTCAGGCTGTAGAAGCAATGATTCCCATCATTCCTTGTCTACGCCCAGAGT